>NW_009935333.1:0-34115 GCF_000696875.1 Nestor notabilis | reverse complement strand
TAGGGAAATAGAAATAAAAATAGAGAAAATACATGCAAATAAATGGAAATAAACCAGTGGAAAGAATATTCAAAGTATAGAAATGCATAAAATACTTTCTGTATTTTGATGACATTTACTATTAAAGGTTGTATTAAAATGTTAGCTATCATTAAAAATATACATGAATAATGTGGGTTAGTACTGTAGAAAAATGTGTTATGTTTATGGATTTATTTTTAGGACCTCTGTGAGGCTGTTTATAAGAAATTTGCTATAAATTCTTCTTAAGTGTAAAGGCATATATATCTCTTTTATATTCATCTTTGGTGTTTTCTTGAATTCTAACTGATATGGCTTTAGTAATACAATGTAAGATTATGTGTCATATAAAACAATCAGATGTCTCTATTCTCTTTCTTTTAACCCTCTTCAAATTCAGTTTTTATTTCTTCAAAGAAAACCCATGAACATTAGGGAACATGGCTTTAATTAAATGTAATTTGTATGTTGACTTACACCTTTGAAGAACATTGGTTCATTTTTTTAACTAAATTAGAATTTTTATGTTGTCCTGAGAAGAAAAAAAAACGAACAAGGCAGAATCATATTTCTCACTTTCAAGTCAGGTGAGATTGGCTATAAACAGGTCAGTAACTGGGGCTCTCTGCCATCTTATCTATAACCTCTTGTAGAAATGAGTCTCTGTAGAGTCAAATTATGAACTTAATTGGGGAAATTTCTTTTGCAAAAGACCCTCCTAAGTAAACAAGCAGCTACCTGAGATGAACTAATTTGAAAGTAAGGCTGCTGCAAAACAAAAAAATGAGTCATAATGATAAACAGTTTTTCTCTCTGTCTCCTCCTTTGTCTTTTTTTAACCATCAAGTTTAAAGCTTCTACAGTGCTTTTTTTCTACTTTATAGGAGACAACTGACATTCTGTGGTAAATGGAAGAAAGAGCAGAGCAGAACTGAAAATCCTCTAATGCACTGACACTAACTTGCCCTCTATTGTTGAAAATGAGCAGGCAATCATGATTGTTCATCAAATGGCTCCTAATGCAGTTAAAGCATTCAGCTATAATTTCTCCTTGCATTTATAATTACTGTCATAGACTGCACACCTCAGTGAGCAGATTAAAGCTATAAACTATTTAGCCGTAGCTTTAAGATGAGGAACTTGATTTGTCTGGCAGCAGTTATTTGTTAGAGAGCTTGACACTTCACATAAAAATGACTCAACTTGATGAAGAACAATGCAGTTTAAGCAATGCAGTGATTTTAAATCAGTCATTATACCACGCCCTGTAAGAATTGCAAAGCAATTTGTTAAATGATATATAGGACTTGTAGATAACTGTATGTGTTAAGTATACCAAAATAGAAGATTTTTTTTCTTCC
This sequence comes from Nestor notabilis, assembly GCF_000696875.1. Lineage (NCBI taxonomy): Eukaryota > Metazoa > Chordata > Aves > Psittaciformes > Psittacidae > Nestor > Nestor notabilis. The sequence goes on along the minus strand of NW_009935333.1, from coordinate 32,733 downwards.
GTGGATTTTATTTTCTCATCCCTCTGAAACAGTAGGAGCTGCTCTGAACACTATGTTCCACTATTAGCCAATATTGGCGTTACATGGGCAAGGACAATTGTGTGAATTCATAGTCCAAAACTCTGGTTGAGAGAATTTAGCTTGCTCTTCATCTTTCATTTCTTCTTAGCAACAAACATTAACAACTGAGAGACCCTTTCTGGAGAATCAGACATGCTGGGATGCAGATGCCTGCAGTTGTGTCACCACAATTTGTAAGCAGAATTTACCAACAAAACTGAGGGTTCTGCTCACCATGTCATCAGCCAGAAAGAGAGGCTTCGTCGCAATGAGAGCTGTGATTATTCAGTTTGAATGGGACTTTTCTGACAACATCTTGTTGGAAAATGACTTCTTAATGGTAAAAAAATTCCATGGGGAAGTCCTGTTTTAAAACAGACTTTTGTTGGGGTAAAGTAGGTAAAATAGCTGAGCACCATGAAGGAGAGGAGACAGGGGAAAGGTCTTTCAGTTGTGCCGTAGGGGAGACCCAGAGCCTATCCTGAGCAAGGAACTACCTTCAACCTATCACTCCTTGCTCAAAATAGTCCTGTTCTGGTGAAGCCTCAGTTCTCCATATCCTGTGAAATTTATCACTGTTTCCCCAGAGTGTTAGGTTGGGATTTATTTATTTATTTTTATTTTGCATTTTTAAATCTTCAGAGAGTTCCTGGACAGCATTTTTTCAATCTAGCAACACTCCTTTTAAAACCAATAATAGTGTGTTCTTGGCTTCCCTGAGAGCAGGGTCAGGCTAGATGATACATCAGAGTGTGTCAGCACAGACATATCAGTGCAGATCTACTTGCTTTTTATGAATACTACAGGTTGCTATTAAGATCAGTATTATTTAACATTGGACTAGCACATCCAACCCACTAGGTCAACCCATATTGTTTCTAGGCTCTGTATAAGCATACTGTATATGACAGTTCCTGCCCCCAATGGGCAGGAACTCTTCTGCTCACAAAGACACAGCAACTTTTAAGTATTTCAACCAGATTTTAGCTGACCTTGAGCAGCACCTATGTCCTCAGGCATTCAGTATTCATAAGGATATAAAAATCTTGCTTTCTCCTGGCTGCATCTGATGTCATTAAATGCTACAACCTTCATAATCTATAGCAGAACATTTTTACCCAGTGAGATTTCAAAGGGTATCAGTGTCTTATTTATATATTTTACACCTCAGCAATCAAATCGCAAAGATCAATAACAAAAGGAAAAGACACAAGCAGTATCCAGCCCTCAAAAGCACCTTTCAATAAAAATAATGTAATTTAGCAGGATGATCACTCAGTGCAAATATGATGGAGCACAGATGGAAAACGAGGAAAATTATAGATACAGCTTTATGGGAGGAGGAAAAGAGGAAGAAATTTTTCACTATTTATTGGGATAATGAACAGATAATTTGTTCTTATTAAGCTGTAGTCTTCAGACCTTGTTCTGCCATCTCTTCCCATCTTCTTAGTTCAGAATTCGGTCTGTTGTGCATCTAGGCAGGGTCTATTGGCTGAGGAAAAATCAGGCCTTTACACTGATTTTCACACATCAGCAGAGTCACACAGGATTTACAGCAATGCAGCTCAACTCGGGACCCTGCCTGCAAGAAGAAGAATGAGGTAGAACAAGCAACTCTCAGCATAGAGTTTATGTCTGAAATGTGACAGTGTTCCTTTTTCAAGAGCATCTCACCTTCAGGAAAGGGGCAGCGGGCCCTGGGCTTCCAGCCTGTGATAACATTAAGACACCACACCAGGTAGCATGATCAGAGCCCCCAAGAGAGCCAAGGGGACTGATGCTCACTCAGCCACCTCCCTGTGTCTGGAGAATTGTGTTTTCCCAGGAGCCCAGTTGGCCAAGCCCAAGTGTGAGGTAGCAGGAGAGGTTTCCTCAAGTCTGCAAGAGGAATCCTGCTCTGGGTGCAGTGTTGGCTCAGTTGGCTCTCCCCCTGGCAGATGGACAGCCAGGATGGCCGTGGGGCATGGCAGAAGCCAGGCAGGCATCGCGGGTCAGAGACAGAGGGAACGACAGCAGCTTCTGGAGTGGAGGGAAGGAGGGAGACATGGGGCCAGGAGGGGACTTGTTCATCGTAGTAAATTTACACAATCCCTTTATTAAAACAAACCAGTGCCTCCTCCCCTCCAAAATCCCTCCCTGCCAGCACTCAGCGCTGGCTCTTCTGCCAGGGGTCAGCACATGCAGGAGTGGGGGAGGGAAGGCTGGGGGAGTGGAGGAGGTTGTCATGTCTAATGAATACCCTGAATGTATCGAGATATATTTTTTTTTTCATTTCAGAAAAGGTTCCATTAAGAGGGAGACAGCCCTAACATGTGCTTTGGCCCCTCATCAGATTTATGAGTATTTGCTCTGCTCTTTAATAGGAAACTCTGCAGCAACTGCCACCTTGCCTGCTCTCCCTGAGATACACAGTGGCTTCTCAGGGAAATGCACTTCATTATTAATGTGAATTTGTACGTTTTTATGACACTGCTTGGGGGAAGGGGCAGGCAGAGTTTTCCTGGTGATATATGCTCATTTCCAACCATTTATTGTCCCAGACAATCGAAGAACAATGATAAACATTGTTATAGAAAGTGGAGGGTGCCGCAGTGACATTTTTGAAGGCAGAGGAGAGGTGGCTGGAGTGACTTTGATGTGGTTGTTTCCCTCCACTCCACATCCTCCAGCAGCACCCGCTCCCTCCCCTTGCCTACCTTCCCCAGGCCAGCCAAGACCATTTTCTTTGCTACAGTGGAGGGGGTATGGATGGAGAAGGAGTTCATCCTTCAGGAAGCCTGTACTGCAGAGGATCACAGGCTTCGGAGTGAACGGGTCCTCAGAGACACCATGTCCCTGTACTCAAGCAGTATCTTCTCAATTTATCAAGTGACCAGCACGGAGACACTGTGCACACAACAGCTGCAAGGCAAAGCAGGCCAGGATAAGAAAGGCAAGGGTATGAGGACATGGTTTACGAGGGCGTTCTCAGCATCCTCCAGTTTCCCTTTCTACTGCCACACTCATCCATAATTAACACAACTGTGAAAGAGCTCCAGCGGGTGATGAAAACGGTGGGGTTGGGCTGCATTGGAGAACCAAAAAAGTTCAGCCTTCAAGCTCACCCTAAATAGACTGATCAGGAAGACCATGACCTCCACATGCTCTTTATTCCCCTCTTCTCCCAGTAGTGCTCTGCACCGTCTGGTGAAGGTCGAGGTTGTGTTACACCGCCTGTGCCACGCAGTCCCTAAAGCTCCAAAAGCCCCAGTGCTTGAGGAAGCTTCCCTGGTCCCTGTTGGGATATTTGCTCTCTGCATCACTGCCAGGCTGAGCTCTCTGTGCCGTGGTGCCTGTAGCCTCCAGCTATAAGTGAACGATTACCATGTTTAGGTTCATATTCTATTCCCTAGCCCTAAGTATGCACAATCCTTTCTAACAGGAGATGTGCCCGACAGCTGAACACTGCTAAGGTTTTCTTTATGACATTTTGCTGCTCTTCTCTTAAAGCTGAATAATGGTGAGGTAAGAACATCGGAATAGTCATACAGGGTTAGGTCAAAAGGCCCAAGTGTCCATCCTACCTATGACCATGACCTATAAGAGTGCAAGAACAGGACAGACATGTGGTGCCATTCCCAGAGCACTCTCCCAGCCTCCAGATTTACACTTTAGGGACTTCTTCAGCTGGAGGAGATTATTTCCCCCTGCTCCCAGAGCTGCAGAGGACCTGCAAGAGGCCTTCCTGATAGCTGCAGAAACTTGGGCACAACTGTGAGGCCTCTTGGGGTGAGGTCTGGAGCTGCCCTACCCTGGGCTGTACAAACCAGCCCATGGCATTCAGGCCAGTTCTGAGCCTTCACACTTGTTCTTTGCACATGGCTAAGGAAGGAATCACACACAGAGTGCAGAAATTATATTGAGTCCCCAGACCTAATGGCATCACTTTTTATTCCATTCGCTGTTGGGCTTTCCCTGGGAGTTTCCCAGGATGCAGTAAAAACACCACCCTCAAAAGATTTCTTTCTCAACTATATGCAAAGCAGGGCTTACAGTCTTACCGCAGAGCTTATGCTAGCATGGACCAGTAATTCAGAGGAGGCAAAACTGCTTGTTCTGTTGTACATGGATAAAACTAGTTTGATCCCTTCTGGGTTTGCTTTCAGCTTTTCTAAACCTCCAACGCACTCTGTATGCAGACAAAAGCATTTTTTCCATCTCCTCTTGGAGAAGTGTTGAAATTTCCAATGTGAAACTGCTGTTTTCATATTCATTTAACAAAATCTAACAAACACTCCTTATTTCTAAAACTCCTCCGAGTTTATACCATAAGCCACACAGATCACCCGGAATTGTCTATGTCAATACATGTAACCAATACCCTGCTGTAGTAGACAGCTGCCAGTGGATATCTCCACCACACTGCTCCACCTCTCCACTTCTCTCTTATTTCAAGGCAAGGTTTAGAAGAACCCTTCTGTTTAGTTCCCTGTCGCTGCCCTCTGCTGCTCTCCAAGCAAGGTCCCTGCAGCCACATGTGCATCGGTGCTTCAAGCACAACAGTGCCTGCACAACACTGATTATTTCGGGGGGGCAAGACAAGCTGCAGGCACTGGTCACTGCTGGGACCACGTCCTCATGGCTACCAACTTTCTTTATAGGCCCATTAAAAAGACTCACACTGCCTTTAACCCACCTCTTGAGCGACATCCAAAGGGGCATCACGGAAGAAGAGTCCCTCTGGGATGTGACAATACTGTGGCCTGTTTCTGCCTGTGTTCATGTGAAGTGAACATGCTGCTCTTCCACTGCAGAAGGGCAAACTTAATTCTTCCTTCACGCTCACTCAGCTCAGAGGCAAACATCTGCATGTGAATCAGTTTTCAGTGAAGCTCACCCTAGACTAGACCTACACAGATAGGCTGTGGGTGGGCTTCCAGTTCAGTAATTCACTTCCCTCTGTAACCTGTGGAGCCATAATTTGTTGGCCTTGGTTTCTTACAGTGCAAGACCCAGGTTTGTCATTCAGGGGGAAAAACAATGGGGGAGGTAAATCTGTTTATTTGGTCAGTGTTTTTTTAAAACGTTGTCTGTGCATAATTCCTGGAATTATGCGGTGGCCTTTTTCTATAAATCACAAATGCACACAAAAAAATAACTCTCAGTATTTTTCCAAAGAGATTAGGGTGAAAGTTCCTACACTCACTCATATTTCATGTCTGGAAAAAAATATCAACAAGAGTGATAAGTATAGCCAAAATTAGTGTAAAAGAACACCCTGTCATTTGTTTTCCATGTGCCATATGTTTTCTGAATCCTGCACCTCCCACATACAAATTGCATGCAATAATGTGGGGTGCACACATTACTCAGGATTATTTAGTTAAGCCCTGCCTATATGGAGGGAATTAACTTAGACAAAGTCAAGCCACTGTGCTTTGTTTCAGTTTTTTTGCTTATTCTGGATTCATAGAGTAGAAAATTAAAGATCCCACTGTGCCAGGCTTCATGTCATTTGGTTTTAATTTAATTCATCTCTTCAATTCTCCCTGTTTCTCCTTCTCTTTGAGTATTATCAGTAGGTGGTCCAAGCATCAACCAGAAGATTTACTGGCAAGACTGAATGTATGAACTCTACGAACACATTGTTTTTCCAATATGATTTAATGACCTTTTTGGCATTCCCATGGCTGTTGAAATCTTCCATAATAATTCCCTTTGGCAGCCAAAGCTCCTGTTGATCAGGTGAAAGCTGATGCAAATGTCAAATGTCAATAAATTTGTAATCCATAAATGAAATACTTAGTGCTGGAGTGAGACAGTGTTAAACAGAGTGCAGCAGGAGAGACCTAGGATATGAGCTACATCTTCTTATGGCGAATAGAAAACAAACAGGAAAGGAATGCCATCTCCAAAACCTCTCCATATCCAAGGTCTTTCCCTTGTCCATACTCTCCGCTCTCCCTGAATGCTTTCTGGGTTGCTGAGCTTTGCCAAAGAAGGCTTTATGGCTTGCATTTGACAGAGCCGTCTGGTGACGCCGGTTCCGTCCCTTGTTCTGCTTTTGATTCATCATGTGAGGTTGGGATTTAACTTCTCTGTTTCTAAAGGAGGTCTTCACAGTTCAGAGGTTTCAGAGGCTTCAGAGTTTGATCCTGGGAATGATTAGTTATGCAAGATACTCCAGTAAATTAACAAGACCACTTATATAACTTAGGTGTTGCAGGAATGAGTCATGACTCATTTATAGTTTTAAGATGCTTGGGAAGGGCGAGCCATGTATGAGCCTGGTTTTATATACTATAAAGACATAAGGACAATCACATAATTTCCCACAAGATTTTCTTAAGGGCCTTCCACTTTGACCTTTGGCTCTGAAAAGCTCCAGTTTGTTTGACATTGAAAAAAAAGCAGATGTGTGAGTACAGTGCCATGAGCATTTGCACTTTGAGCATGCTGGGGCGGAACACAGCTGAACTGGAAAAGGCTGCAACAGCTAATGTGCTGGGAAAATATAACAGAGGCATTTACTTAATAACTCAACTAATTCCTTTAGCTCACCTTGTAGAGATTTAACCTTTGAATGAGAGAGTCCCTAGTTCAAAATCCTGTGTCTCCTCTGTCCTCATGTTAATTTTTAAATTATATATCATTGTTGAGAGGCCCTTGTGTTGAGCATTACAGGCTATTTTTCATGTCTTAAATGGGGAATTATAACTGAACATTAGCTACTGGCTATAAATCACACGGAACAAAGTGGCATCTGCATCTACTCAGTAACAAGACTGGGAGAATTGTAACTTACTTAAAATGATACAGGAAAGAGGACACAAGTGCAGTAGCAGAGGTAATTGTGACTTGAGAAAACTAATGGTTCTTCCAACTGCATGGTGCTCTGGAGCTCTCCACAACCATTGTTGTAAGTGCACGGTCATGGTAGGAGCTCAGTCAATCTGGAGGGCAAACACAGATCTGGAAGCTCTTTCACCCTCTTTGCAAAGCCACCTACCATGCTGTGGTCATGCTGGGCTGGGGGTAGGGAAGAGCCTTTTCACAGCCTGGAAATAGGACTTGTCTCTTTTGCTCTCCCCATCACCATCCTCCATCAGCAGGTGTGAGTGAGCAGTGACCACAATTCCCTCTCCCTGGGATATGTTTTTATGTCTAGTTGCAGCTAAAGGCCAGGTAAGGAAGCAGCACAAGGCTGTTAACAGATCAATTATCAAGGCTGCTGATATGGGCTGACCAACTCCCTCTCTGTTGCTTAGCTCACAGGGCAGGAAACCTGCTGCTGCCTTTCTGAATGGCCCACTGATGTTAAAGTGTTATCTTAAAAGACAACAAAATGAGCTGAGCATGGTGAGCATGGCCTCATTGAACCTTCTTCCTTTTATTTTTCCCAGTCTTTTCACTTGGAAAGCTTCCAAGATCTTTTGTGTCCTTACTGGGGAAAGCAAGATCTACCTGTTGCCCTGTGCCACTGGAAAGTGTCTGGTCCCTTTCTAAGAGAGATAATCCTGAACTCAGTACAGCACCTTGCTGTTGGTTTTGGACCCTTTTGTATCAGTAGCTTAAATTAAAAATAAGCCAACTGCACATGTTTCAATCTAAGATGCCAGGAGTCTCCCAGGATGTTTGCTGCTGCCTGTCTGTCCACATAGTCTTCATTTTGGGGGGTCATACACCTCCATCTGTACAACATCAGCCACTGGAGAAGCTTAACAAACTACCTGAAGCAGGGACTCGGGATTAGTTCTCCCTGCAGTGTAGGTCGCTTCTTAAAAAAAGCACAGAACACCACAAAAGAGATTTTACTGAAGTGAAAGCTTTAGACTTCTTTCATAACAGACAGTAAAGAAGGGAGTTTTCACAGCTAGGCTGAGTCAGCATCCTGGCAGGAGGCATTTGCTCAGGAGCTGCCACCAGGACAAGGGTACCAGGAATGTTCCTGCTGCTGTCTGGTGACTGACGCAAGGTCCTTTTCTAATCCCTTACTCAGTGACAAGGGGGTGCAGTGTTTCCAGGATTAAATTCAATAGTCGATACTTTATGTCCCTCACAGGTTCCTAACAAGCCATGGCCTTGCTCTCAGACTCCATCCCAGGCTTGGGGGAGCAGTGGTCCCAGGTCAGTAGGGCTTTGTTCTGTTTGTGCAGTACCAAGAAACAGGTTTCCGCTCCAGGATTAGTCTCTGAGTACCAATAGGTGCTTTACTGATTAGAGGCAAACTTAAGAACATTCTTAAAAGCTTTGCAGAACAGAGGCTATGTGCTTTGTATTTATTAGACTGTTGAGCAGTAATTCAGACAGCTGAGAATTGTTGAGGACCTGGTCTATCTAATTGTGTGTCTAAATCATAGTTTCACCATGATTCAGAGGTACTAACGTCGTAGCCTGCACAGAATGGCTTAGGTTATATGGTCAGATTCCTGCAGATGGTCAGTTTTTATCATAAAATTTAAAATTACAACTTGCACCATAAAGCTACTGCCTCAAATTTATTATATATTGCAGCACAACAAGCAAATTCATACTAGATGCAGTATATGCCTGGAAGTTAATGAGAGCAGAGGATGAAATACTCTCCTCCCAGCTCATTGGTACATGTTCCCTTCAGAGCAGAATTGGATCACCTCAAATCACCAAAGAAGAGGAAGTCACCAGGAGTGCAGTCCTGTGCGGTGCTGGGCTTCCTGGCTCCGGGGACATGGGAAGGACATCCCTCCCCTTGCGGCACAAGGCCCCAGAACTGGCAGTTCTTCTCTGTGCATCATGCATGCAAGAGCTGAGCTCTCAGCAAAATCTCTTTATTATTCGTCATAAAGAATCACAGCTGTGAGAAGTGAAATAGGGAAGGAGAGTGGGAACAGGCAGGCACTTGGACCGATGTAAATCAGGAGTCACTCCACTGCAAGTTGCTGAATTATGTTGTTGTCATTCGAACATCAGACCAGAATCAACCCCTTTACCTGCAATAGATGAGCGAAATATCTTACAATTGTGTGTCCAGGAGCCTGCTACGCTTCTTGCAGAGCTGCTGTCAGTATGCCCAGGGCAGAAGCATATTTTTTTCCTTCCTGTTGTACATAAGGGCTCTGCTGCAGCCGACAACATGAAATGTGTTAGTTCGGTTTGTTCAAAATGGAGTGTGTTTGTTAAGTGTTGCCTCTTTGATGTTGCGCTGCCATCTCCATCTTTGTCATCATTGCCCATCTTTTTCAATCTAATGAACTCAAACCATCAGTGCAACTTAAGTTCGGCTGTCTGTTCTTGCATAGTTAATATTAAAAATGTACTAACAGTGTGGCTGCGAAATCAAATTATGCACATAAATATGCTGGCATAGCAGAGGAGGCGGCAGAAGCTGAAGTTAGCAACATTGATGCCAGTTCACATTTGCAAATCAACCGTCAATCTGTCATTAAACATGTTATCAAATGATGATAAGTGTATGCTTCTTGCTTGCATTGGCGCGCTTATTCCCGATGTTGATGTGCATTAATGGGATAATGTGCATTAACATAGTCTTGCTTGGATGAACACAAAACATTTTTTATCCGTCTCAGTTTGTTTCCCCCTGTGGCCCCCAAGTAAGTGTTTTGTGTTATCAAATTGCCAAAAAATGGGAAAACACATTACTTTTAATTAGCAAAAATTTTGAGTCTTTTTTTTTTTTTTTAATTTTGTATCCAGACTATCTCCTGTCTGTTGTCACGCAAGGTGGGGGGACACAAAACCCCTTCCACTGCCTTCTTAAGTAAAACGATTAATGTCAGAAACTCGGAGACTGACAATTATGTGCTGTCTTAATGCACTGGCCTTTCATCTGCAGTCCTTGCTTTTGACACGAGTGATGGTTTCAGTTCAGCGATATGAAAGGCAGGAAAGGAAACGATCTGAGGCATTCCCAGCCCATTGTGTGGTGCCGCACTCAGACATGGCAAGAAGTCCTTGAGCTGGCTTCAGTTAACAGGTTTTCATATGAGCCAGCAAAGGCTCTACCTAGAGATCAAACAAAATGCTGAAGGAGAGCATTGCTGCTCCAAGAGGGAACTGAGTTCCTTAAGGAACTTCCCATGTGTTAGTCCAACTCCGTTACCCCGTCCTGCAGGGCCAGGGCTCCACTCACAGTGCTGGCAAACTTCCAGGCAAATACAGAACAAGTCCTCATTGGCAAGAAAAAAGAGTTATCAGCCCAAAGTGTGTGCCTGTCTCACCGCTCAGCCAGCACAGTGCCCAGGAGGCGAGGGCTCAGCTCACCACCCAGCCAGGGAAGGCTCCATTGCCCTGGGAATGATGTGCACAAAAATGAATAATGGTACTTTCGTTTATTGCTTCTATTTAGGATTGAGTGGTTTACCCAAGTTTTGTGAGAAAGGTGAGGTGGAACTCCACCTGAGCAGGAAAAGCGCCCTTCACACTTATGGGACTTTGAGGTTTTCAAACTTTTTTTAGTAATTAAGTGAAGCAAGGTTCTTCCCACCCCTTGGAGAGCAGCTGTTCGTCTAAACCTTTCATATTTATGGAACACGGGCAAAACTGTGATAATCTACCCCGGATTTAGAGTAAAACAGTAACAGTAATGAAAAGCAATATGGATAACGCCTGGTCCTGTTCAAAACACCAGGAATTCTTCCAGGAGTTTAACTAGAACTTTACCAATAGTGTTATCAAATTGGGCTCAGGAGTTGCCTTAAGGGAAAGTCAATCACTTGAAGTGTTTTATTTTTAGTTTATGAGCTGGAAAATAAAACTTCTAAGATTTTTCATGAAAGACATCATATTATTTATGTGTTTCTAAAATAGCAACATTTTCTCATATAATAGAAATGTTTATAAATTGCTCTTAGTGTCTGCTTATGACAACATCTAACCTCCAAACATGGCTTGAGATTTATCTTGAGTTTTAAAAAATAACTAGTACAATAGTGAGCTTTTACAAACTATGAACTTTATGGGAAATGGGTCGAACTTCTGATCACTCTTTCTCTTTCTCAAGCTAATAACACCATTAACTTTCGTCATCCTATTTATGCCTCTGATTTCTATTATCTGGATGATTTAAAGGAAGAATAAAAAGAAATAATTATTGATTTTCTTTAAATTGTCTTGATTTTTTAAAAGTCATCCATTGAATTTCCTATTATTTCTGAATTGTGGCTACATGAGCACAAGTTTTACTATCATAAAACTCTTAACAGCAGTAATTGTATTCCTGTTAACTCTAGCTTCAGTGAGCCCTCATGTTTTCCACTTCTAAACCAAAGAGCTTTTCTTCTAATACAAAGAGCTTGAATTTTAAGTATATTTTCTGTTACACATCCATTTCTGGCAGAATTTACCCAGCAACGTTTCTTTTTTTTTACAGTTGTGTTGCTTTATGTTGCATCTACTCCACAAGCTACCTTGAAATTAACTTGTCAAACGTTCGTCCTACTACTTAGGGAAGAGTCCTAATCAGATGAGTGGACCAATTTGTCATGACTTGGAGGAGAGGTGTGGAAATCAGATGGCATTAAAAAGGCTCACTTGAAGGCTGTATACAATTGACTCCCATGAGGTGGCTCAGGCTGGGCTCCTGTAAGGGACTGTTCGTATCGGAGGTGGCATTTGGAAAACCAGAGTGAGCAGCATGTCTTGGTCTCTCACTTTCCACATGGACTTTGACCCCTTTAATACATCTCCCTCAAAGGACTTCATCACCAGGGCCCCATCTTTTGGGGCACTTGGCAAACACCAGAACAAGGTGCAAAACTGTAGAAAACAGCAACACAAAACTGAACCCTAACCCATAATATCGGCCATCTCATGCTACTGTCTGGGGAAATTCTGCATCTGGATGTTATCTTTGCTACTTCAGACAGTCGCTGTTTTAAACAGATGTATTAATCAGGTGCATTAATTTATCAGTCTTCATTAAGCAGTCTGAAACAGTAATATGCTGTGTTATTCCTCAGTATGCATATATCAAAGCAAATGTTGAATAAGGGATTAGCAGTCACAGAGTTACGCTATTCCTCTATTCTCCCTGTCTTTATTCTTCGTACTCTATCTTGTTCTATTATCTTAGGCCTGACTTTGGAGTGTTTTCAGTTTTTGAAAATGGCAAGTAATTAGTCAATATGTTTTCACCATATGTATCAAGCTCAGTAAAGAGGCAACCATTGGCCTTTGTCATGGCACAGTAAGCGCTCGTTTTCTCAGCACTTCAAGTTACGCTGAGCGTGTGGTGAACGCCAAAGAATTTAATGAGGAATTTTACAATGAAACATTTGACATAATAATTCACAGTTCAGTGCAGTTCACAAATTTGGGGTGAGTTCCCTTTTGGGATGGCCTCTGTTTGTGCTGTTCACACTAGAGATCTTGCATGAGCTGCTTCTCCCTGGTCTGGTGCCCTGTATGAGCAAAGAGCCTGTGCAAAGGGCAGGTAAATTGTTATGACTCAAAATGGTCCCGTTTTACATCTTCTTGGCACAGATGCTGTGTACAACAAGGAACAATTCTTGAAACCCTCTTTACCTTCCAGACTGGCTTTTTACTTACCCCAAGCCAGTTAATGTGTACTTTCCAGATAGAAATTTTTGCTTTAAGGCTTCCACTATTGCTGACTGTTAACAATCTTAAAAAAAGGTCAGAATCTGATCTTAACACTGCTGATATGAAGTGGCATTTGCCCAAATTTTGCCATCTCCTGAGCAAAAATATGTCCAGTGTTTTCTAGAGAGAGATGGGATAGACAGCAGCCTTGCCTGGGCTGTTTTCCCCTCTTGAGAATACTGTCTTTCAGTGACCTGTGGAATAGGTTTCTGCAGTCCCGGATGGTTTTCTTCAGATTTGCAGATAAAACATTTAAGCTAGGCTCAGTTCAGTGAGTTACATGTATTTTGTTTAACATTTTGGGGTATGTACAACAAATAATCATGAATAAGAGTGACATACTGGTTTCCTGCAGTCATGATTTAAATTTATTTGGTATTGCTATTGAAGTCAATAGGACTTTTTCCTGAGTATGTTTTGCAGGGTATAGTATCATTAAAAGATGACAGTTAATAGTCTTGTTTATGTTATTATATATAATGAATAAATATATCAGTCTGTACATCAAAATCAGTTTTGTTTATACTCTTTAATTGTAGTCTTATCTCCCCTAGAAGCATGTTATATCTTTTAATTTTATAATTATCTACTTTATTCATGTGTGACACTACAGAACTGCTGCTTATATCCTATGAGACATCCAAATACAAACAAATGGGAGACAGGCAACCACTAGAAAACTCAGATCTGAGTCTGAACCTAGCTCTACATTTTCAAAACGCTCCACAATTTCAGATCTAAGGTCTTGGTCTGGACTGTTGAATAAAGGAGCAAGAGATGAAGAAGAAGAGTCTAATTTATATAGCATCTCTGAACATAAACCGTCAGTAGGAATCTTACATAATCCTTCAACACTTAAATGTTGTTCTCTGTCCCTTGAGACAGGCCTGAGCTCTAAACACGAAGAGGGAGCAGTTCTCACATGGCCCTTTCTGAAGTTTGTCAGAAAAGGAATTCAGGATTTATTGGGCTGTGGAGAGGGATCAGGAATATAATCATAACTTTTTAGCCTAGTGGTTACAAGACTTAGCTGGAAAGGGTAAACGCCAGTCCATGCTCCAAGGACTGTTTTGTTTGAACTAAAGCCATGAGGCAAAATGTTTTCAGAGTTCTGGGGAGTAAAAACCTCAGGGTCTACCTCTGCCCAGGTAAGCAACCCTTCCTACACAGCAGAATTGTGCCCATGACCATTTCTTCTCTCTCAGTTTGAGATTTGCTTTTATGAGGCTTCCAAAGACCAAAAAGAAGTTGGAAAACATAGGTTTGAGTCCCCTACACCCTGGCTATGTGCTCCAAGCCCAAAGAAATCCGTAAGTCAAAGCAGAAGTGTTTTAGAAGAGCAAATTCTAATAGGATTTTTAGACAGTCTACAGTTCCACCTTCCTAGAAATCTCCTAGACTATAAACCCTAAAAGGTATAATTGTTTTGACAGAGTAGAAATAACCAAGTAGCTGTATTTCATTTCAGTTATAACTCAGTAGATTACCAAAACCCCAGAGAGATACACCCTACATTAAGGGATCAACCTTCTCTCAGCACCTATCTGTTTTCCAGGTCTGGCCATAAACAAAACTCCTTCAGAGCTTGGTGAATTTCATAGGTTCCCTTCTGAGACATCCAACTTTTCCTAAGCCTGAAAGTTAACTCTGCTCAAAACATGCACTTTCCCAAAACCTAATTTTTCAGCCCCTGTGTTCTTTACTGCTGAGTGAAGGTGATTCTGTGCTTTTTATCAGCACTCATTCCCTGGGGAGGCACTAATTACAAATCGGCCCATGGTCTGGCTGATGGGTCTCCTCTAGACTTGAGCTGGAGGAGTAAATCAGCTGAGGGACGGACAGTCAGCAATGTCTCATACGTTGTTGTGGAGCAAGACTGTTAGAGGAGAAGAGCATCCAACTCATAGATCGCATCCAATACCAAGCTTTCTTGTTTGGGATTTTTGCCAAACAGAGTTACACGAAAAAAAAGCCAGAATGAAAAGTCTACAGGCATAGTAGTTATACTGTCCAAGTTATGTTATCTAATCACTTGTATTACAGTGATGAAAAGTTCAGTAAAACACCCTGGGTGTTCCATGCTCACATAGGACGACAGCTTCCACAGGATTCTACATGTTCTCCCCTAAATTCTTTTCTTTTTGTCTGTTAATGTAACACAACAAATATTTACTGTGTGATGCTGTTTCCAAATGTAGTGCCTTTGTTTGGATCCAGCAGCTAAAGTGTGTGCAAGAGCAGGCTGGGGAAGGGGAACACTCAGGTATAAAACCATAATCCAGAATAAATTGCTGAGATTACAAGAGAGCTGCTGGCAAGAATAGACATGTGCAGCCAGCTAGTAACAATAAAAACCTAAAAATGTTAAGTTACCCCAGCTACATAGGAAGTTTCTCAAAGCAGCATCTTTATTTAGTGTATTATTTTCCTTCTTAATTTATCTACTTGCTGGTCAAAATGTTATCCCCTTCTGTTTTGAAAACCTCCCTCACCTATCTGGTGTTTGAACAGAACTTCTAGTAAGTGCCCTCACAAAAGTCACCTCTAAGGCAGTCATCTAAGGAAGAGAAAATCTGCTTCGGAGACTGACGCAGCCAGAGTGAATACTTTTCCTAGTTAGCACTTGAAGAGGAAAATATCATAATATTTAAACCAGTTTTGAAAACTTTCCATGAAAATAGGGGAAGGATAAAAAAAAAAACACACCCATAAAACACTAGTTGAATACAGAGAGAGGCCAAAGAGAGTTCAGTTACCATAGAGATTATTACTGGCAATTGGTACTCAACAGCAGATTGGGATCTGTTACAATATTTTTATTAATCGTTTCTCTTAATTGGTTATTTATATATTTTGGATCCATCCCTGTGCTGGGTCCAGATTTTACTCTTTACCTGTCACTCTTTCTGACATGTAGCAGTAATGACTGTGCCAAATATCAGGCATTTCCCCAATTGGTAAACATTAGCAGGGGTCATGAGTACATCAAATACCACGTGGACAAAGTCACTGTGCTTGTCTTTGGCTGGCAAAGGAGGAAGGAAAAGTACCACAAGCACACTCAGGCTCTGTGAGGCTTTACCACAAGCACTCTTCCATGCAAGCCCTCATTGCTGTTGTAATTGTGATGATTTTTTGTAGGTACAGCAGAAAGGATGCAGAATGCCTTTTCCCCTTTCAGTTTTCCCTTGTGTATATCCAAGTCTAGTGGTTTAACACATGAGCATTCCAGTGCATAAATGGTAATTTAGGAAATATCCTATTGTGAAGCCTTTCCCTCTCCTCTCTGTCTTCCCTTCCTCAAGATTCATCCTGTGCATGTTGCAGCAATTGAAAATACTCATCCTTTTTATAGCCACTTCAGTGGATGTACATTTAAAGGCTGATGTTAAGAGACATTTTTAATCAGTCAGATTCTAAAAATTCCAGTCTTAATTTTTTAAGTGCCCAGTCCTGTATATACCCAATGTTAAATTGTTAAATGCATTTTTAAATGCTGCTGGGTTTTGCTTGGGTTTTGTTTGGGTTTTTTTCTGCCACACCATTTGCCTTTAGGGATCTGTTTTTTCAGGATGCCTGAAATCAGCCAGAGCCAGCTGGATTTTCATCCCCTTTTCCCCTCTCATCCCCATCTACTGCTTATTGGGAGCAGGGGCACAGTGGAGCACAGTCTCAGGGAGATGCCAAGTAGGAATCTGGCTACAGGGAGTGCTCTTAACTGCACACTGTGAACAAAGTATATAAAAAAAAAAAGAGAGGGAGAAGTGTGTTTTTTTCGCCTCTAATCTCCTTTAGTTATCATGATCTCAAGGGTTATTTGTAATGATAGTAGGCACTGCATTTCAGATGGAAATGTGATTTTCCAAGCTGACGGTGTCACTTTAAGTAAACAAAGTTAATTCTGCTTCCTGCTATGCAAGGCCTAATCTCATTACCCAAACCACAAGTAGCATAACAGAAAATATTCCCATCTGTCAAAAGAACTTAAAATAAAGGTGGAAATGGTTTTTATGTTTTGTCCCTCTTCATTCCCCCAAATCCCTCAATGGACATTAATTATCACATCAGATCTATTTAAACCTGTTCAGGTCCCCCTGCCTCTGCCTGTGGTTCCTTTTTCATTTGATGTGCCTATAGAATAATAATGTTTGTGCTTATCTTAGAGTTAACTCTCAGTTTTGATGAACTGGAGCTAAAAGCTGTGAACTGGATGGCTGGTCCTTTGGTCTTGCTGCACTCTGCTCTGAGGCAGAATCTGGGTGACATCAGGTCAGCTCAAGGCTCTCCCAGAAATGATCAAGATTATGCTCAGCCCCTTTCCACCTAAAATAAAGAGAGGAAATCTCTGAGCTAAAGAAAGTCCGACGGGGAGTGAGAGCTTACACCAGGTTGTGCTGACCTTGTGCCTACAGCTCCAGGGCATCCATCAACCTGTTGCACACATACTTGTAGTCAGGGAGGTCCTGGCCTCACTGATGCTGTGTGAAACAGCAGAGCCAGGCAAGCCCCCAGTGCCACGTTACTGACTCCACACAGGGCCAGGTCACAGGCACACTGCTCTCCTGAGTTTGTCCAGCCTCAGCATGCTCCCGGGCTTCTCCCAGGCAATGCCTGGGGCTGCTGGTGTGCAGTGGATGGGGCCAGTGTTGTGCAGAAGGGAGCTCAGCCACCTGATCACCTCACGCATTAAAGAGCAGACCAGTGCTGAACAGCAATCCCAGACCAGCATGAAACAGCCCCATGGCCATGCAGCACTGGGGAAAGAAAGGGAGGATCTGGAAAACAGGGCAAGCCCTGTGGTGCTGATATGTACTTTCCAGCTCTCACAGAGGAGGGTAACTGCACTATTCCCTTGTCATGTCCACAGATGTAAATCCAGAACAGCTTCCCTGGATTTCGCTCAGTGGAAGTTCATTACAATTTACATGGGGAGAAGAATCAAGGAATTGGTGCTGCAGGCTCCATCAGGAGCGCTGCTGGCACAGGGAGCAGACCCCAATATTCCAAGGTCTGACTTGAACCAGGAGAAAATCCAAACATACTATCTAATAATTCTCATCTCATTTTAAACCAGCACCTCCAATCATAAGAGGATCATTCATAAAAAACTCTCCAACAACAGTGTTTTTCATCCCCTCTTCATTTAAAATGACCTTTATGTGATGATAACATCTGCCTTGCTGAGCCATAATTGCTTAATTAGAGAAGCAGGTTTTCTATTAGACAAACAGCTTTTTAAGAACTGTATTTTTTCTTGCAAGTGTGGTGTTTTCTTTCATTTTAAGCTCATCAGCAGTATTCTAACAGCTTTAAAAAGACATTTTCAACTGGTTATAGTTTGTTGGTTTATTTATTTATTAGCTGGTTCAAGGTTTTGTTTCCCACTCTCTTCCTGAGAGGCATTTACAACAGGAATCTCTCCCGTTAGGAATTTCTCTGCCTTCCCGCACCACACTTGCATAGCACTTTACACAAAATGCTGTTTTTCCCTTAACAGCTGTTGTAGGTTCAGGGTGTGCCTGGGAATTTACTTCTCACTGGCAAGTTCTTAGGGCTGAGCACAATATCCCACACCTGCTTCATGCATGGAGAACAGAGTTTGTGCTCTTGCTGAGAGCTCTGACTGCTGTGTTCTTGAGCTGGCCTTTTGTGGCAGGTTTGATTTTGGTTTATTTCTTATATGGGACTTTTGAGCAGCATTAGTCTATTTCTGTAGTGGTGGTGTTAAGATCTAGCTAATCAATCTATTACTGTAAGGTTGCTTCTGACTGCATGATTGTTGATAGTTTTGAAGACATTGATTGACTCATTTGTTCTGAAAAGCCATATAGGTTTTGCCTTAGGTTGGATTTTTTTGCGATAGCATTATTGTACAAATGTGCTACACTGAAAGCAGAAGGTTCCAGAGGTGATTTGTACTGCTGATCACAGAGATAAGTTGCACCAAAACAGCATTCTGAAGTAAGACTTAGGGTTGGTGTGGTTGCAGTGATACAAAAGCCTCTGCCATAGCCAAGGCAGCAAGAACACCATTACAGGGGCTGCAAACAGCCATGAAACAGAAACAAAAGGAAACAGTTGAGATACCCCAGCCCTTAAAAGCAGCCATAAATATTTCTCCCCAGAAACAAGGGTTCCCTTGGTGTTCTTTCTAAAATAATACCTTGCTGAAAATAGAAAATATCACCATAAAAAGGAAAAAGGTGAGTGATAAATGGCTAAGATGGGGGAAAATGGACCAGAAGTGACTCTAGGCAAAATTGGTAGTTAAATACTTGGACCACTTACAGTGTGAAGTGAAAAAGCTTGGATTCTGATCATAAAAGGACCTTGGACTTATTTTCAGTGTTTTGGATTCTGAAAGGAATCTCGAAGGCAACTTGGCTGCCTCCTCCCTTTTTGTTGCTGCTTCAATAACATACTGACTCTGATTGTGATTGTGTCACCAGTGCTTTTGGCACAGCACAGGCGAGCAATGAGAAACACTCCACTACAACTATCAACCCACGTGGCTGGGAGGGAGGAGGAGCTGTTATCCTCACGGGGAGATGCACAAGGGAAAGAAAAGTTGGAGGCCATGTTGTATAGTAAAAACTGATGAGAAAAAGGATGTCCATGGTTATTTGGTGAAATAGGGTATGTAGGAGGTGCAATAAGCAGTGTCCTCTGACACTGAAGTAGCATAACTTGTTTTCAGAGCTCTGAAAGTATTTAAAGACTTTGCTTATGTTTATTTCAATGTAGGTGCTTTTTCAGGATCTCAGCTATTCTGCCCAGACTATTCATCTCTGATAATAAAACTTCAGAGCATGGCAGGGGTTAATTGCAAAAAGTGGTATGGCTTCTCTTCAGGTAGTTCTGCATGGTATTTTGGACAAGCTTTCTCTGCTCAAGCTCCCAAGCCAACAGAAAGCCAGGTGGCTGCATTGGCACAGTGCTGAGCCCTACGTAATACATCTGATGGAAAGCGGGGTTTATTAGCTTGGCACCACACTCCCTGGATTTCACGGGCTTTGGGTAAGTCCTGGCTGGCATCCCATTGGGTCAGACGTATACATTCTTATATGTGCCTAAGGTAACTGAGGAGTATATGAGTATATGTATACCCCTTCTTATATATGCCTAAGGTAACTGAGGAGTATGCAGTCCTGGTCCTGCTGATTTGCAAAATGAGTGTGACCTAAAACCTGTGCAGCTTGCAGTGTTAGACTTGGTTTTATTTCGAGCTCGTATGGGGAAAGGAATCAAGAGTATATTTTGATGTGGGGCAGGAGGATTGTGTGTGGCCAGAAAAAGTACTTGCAAATGGCAAAAATTGATGTTTTCCTAGCAAAGGCCAAAAACACTTAGAAATGATCTATGTCTAATATATTTGTTGTACCCTGAGGTCACAGAGGGATGTGACTTTCGGGGGAAAAAAAAACTGATAAAACTTGCAGTTTTGAAAATATGTATTTTGCTTCAGGGCCTTTTCAAAGGCTTTTTTATTGTGTCTACATCCACTGTTTCACTTATGCTTTTCAATTCCCATATTTTATTCATGATGTCTATTTTAATAAGTTTTGGGTCAAGCCGTTGTTCTCTGTTAATAGTTTGTTACAAATAATATTGCTGGGATGCAGTTGTGGAGTCTCTCTGAAACAACACCCTGTGAGTACTGAGGTGCAATCCAAGTGAGAGGCAGAATGAAGTCCTTTTGTGAGATTTGGGATTCTTCCTCCATTCCAGTTTCTCTTTTTTACCTAATCCCACTGAAAGCCTCAGTACAGCTCACGTCGCTGCACCATCACAGTTCCTTGTGCAGAAAGTTCAGAAGCGAGATGAAAGAGTTGCAAAGCAGAGCTAAAGAGCCAAAATATCTGGATTCAGTTTCTGCCCACACTATTAACGCAAATAAATACAAATCAGGGAGAGGTGCATCTGCAAACACACACAAAGGCACACACCATGTGTGGGATGGAGAAGAAACTGGTGCTTGCATTGCCAGAAGGAAGTATTATCTGCAACAGGTCTCCATGAAAGCATTTTTTTGAATTGAGTAGCCATAGAAAACCAGGGCCCTGCGCCACATCCAGCAGATGGCTGGGGTCTATCAACTTTTATTGAAAAATGTTTCTTCCCTTAAAATTAAGAAAAGTCTGATTTACTTTGCTAAATCCCTACTTTCCTTCTGCAATTTAGATGACAAAAATCACATTTTTGGGGTGTTTTTCCTAAATGCAAGAGGAGCTCGGGGGTGGCTGGGAGCCCTCCCCCCTGCATAACCCTGGTGTGAGCAACACTCATTCACAAGGGGCACCATAAAGCCAGCTGCATATAACATGCTTTGCTAAGACAGCATTGCTGGCTTTATTCCTTTCTCTCCCTTTCTTTTTGTATTTAGACCCTGAAACAGATGTAAAAGTTCATACTCAATTCAGGCCACCTTTGTGATATATTAACTTCTGAGAAAAATCTGACCGAACTGTGCTACAAAGAAACTTGGTCTGTGTAGCACGTGAGCATTATCATACATCATTATGATCAACAATCATTTTGGTATTTAAACAAAAGAGGAAACTTTTTTCTATCTCATAAGGAATGTTTGAGAGACCATAACATCCTATTAAGGCAAAATAGGGCTGGTGACAAAATCTGTTTGAGTGTATCTGTGATCAGCCAATTTCAAATGAATAGAAAGAGAAAGGCACAAGAAGTAGAGTTGAAAATCAACTAGAATTTCACCTTCTTTTACTGTTTGTATAAGACTGTTCTCTGTAGCTTCAGCAGTGGAATTCATTACTGGGGATAAGAACCAAAGATTAAGTTAAAAGAGCTTTTCACTGCCAAGACCTTATTCGTAATGGAGTGCTTTCCCTCAGTCCTTGCAGGTTTGAAGTTTTCTGAGTGTATACAGTGAGTGATATATTATTATAATAGTTTGTATTACAGTAGTGGCCAAAGGCAACAGAAGCATCCATTTTTCTGGATAATTTACATACACACATTAAAAAATAATCTATGCACAAGATGTCCATATGATTTTATTTCTCTCTGCTATTTCTTTTTGTTTTTTAAAGGAGGATCTGGTTTATGGGTGCAGTTTTGAAAGTTGTTACCTCATGGAGCAGTTTAGGCTAAGCATGAGTCAAAGACCTCCTCTTTTTTTATAACTCAATCTTCCAAAGTCTGCTATAAATGCAAATAGTGAAGAGATGCCCCAACGTTAAGATGCTGATACTTGCATAGTATGGAAAGCACCAGTGTAATATGTGTGAAATAACTTGATCACAGGCCATTTTGTAAGGAATCTCTTCAGAAGAGAAAATTTCCCCAAGTGAAAAAGAGTAAACTTTATGCAAAATTAAGACGCTTAAATGAAAAAGAGAAAAATTCATTGCAATTACTGTATTTCTGTTCCTCCAAAGCTTTCTGCTAGACTTTCCTTAACTGAACAAAGGAACCAAAGTGAAGTGCTAGTCTGTTGACTCTGCATTCTGCAAACCAAAACCAGGAAAGCGCCTGTCAAATGTCCTGGGCTCTGCAGTTAGCCCTTCAGGCAAATATTAACCGTAGTATTAAGGTCTGATTAAAGGTTTGCTGAGGACTAGGAACTGATCCTTTTCTCATGTTGTTTTCCCATGAAGGAGCTTCTCTGACCTCAGACGATTCACTCCTGATTATAAGTGAGAGCAGAATTGGGACATATGGCACTATATCAAAAGATCTATTAGATCTCTCAATAAAACATACACATCTTTTGAAGTTGTTTAGCTGTTTCTAGAGCAAAGCAAGAACTTCAGAGAGAATACTTTGGCTATTGGGTGAAAAGGAATCATTTTTTCACTCTTCTCCCTGCCCTTCCACCCTCTTCCCCTTCCTCTTTTCCCTATTTGACTTTTCTTCTGTTAAATTTTTTTCCAAAAGAACTTTTAATGTCAGGTCTACAATAAATACTTTTGCCAAATAGTTTCGGTTATGGGTGTCATTCTGGGGTTTACCACACTTGTGCATTGGCATGACCTTCAGCATAGGTTCAGCTCTACTGGAAAAAAAAGGTGATTTTGCTGATACAGCTTAATTCATTGAGGGGAGCTGGTAAAAACTTAACTGCTAAAAACACTCTTTTGGCAGGACAGGCTGCATCTGTATTAGTAGGGTTTGCTGGTGTAGCTGTAAAGTATAGGACTGGCCAGCAGTTTAGCCCTCAAAAGTAGTCCTTCCTGCTGAAATGTGTTTCGTTTGAACTTACTTGGCCTCCATATGCTGCAGAAGGGATGGTTGTAGCACACTAAATTCAAGAGACTAAAACAAGCCTTTTAGTGATTAAATTCAACTCCCTAAACATAACTTAGGCAACTCTCCAGCTTGATTCATGTAACTTAATCTCATCTGGTAGAAACTATAGCTGTGTTAAATGGAAAAACCATGGCTGTGGCTGTGACACTCTTCTGTTTTCTTTGATGAGAATATTATCATGAAGATATATTCTAATACACCTCAATTTCCCCATATGTGAGGCAAATATCCTACTATCTGTCTCAGAGCTGTGGAGGTTCAGAAGCTTGACTACAAGGCATTTTGACTTTTTGGTACATAAGGGGTATGAGCAGTGTCATTAATACCAGTTCGAGAAGGCTCGCTGGCTAGTTTGTACTTCTGAATCTGTAGCACCACTTACTGGTTTTGCTGGAGAAATTCCAGCCAGCAAACCCAGGCAATGTTGTTCACCTTCTGCTGTCATCATAACAATTTGAGATCTGGAAAGATGTACCCCTTCCTTACCCTGCTTGCTATAACCCAAAGGATCAAAGATAAGGATTATAATGGTTATGTTCAAGCAGAGGAGTTGTTGGTTGGGATTTATCCGTTTAAATATGCGTAAGTCATAGAAAGCTTTACAGTCAGAAATATTGATTTCATTGATCCATGCCAAGAGCAGAAGAAACCCATGCGGGCTGAAGTAGAAAAGCTGTGCAAGATGCTTATAATAAAGATGTTATCTGATAAATAACATATTGCTTTATTCCTGAGCAAGGAAAATTAGAAATCCAGAATTTAAGCACACTAGTCAGTTCATGCCAAGTTAACTGTGGCGGCATTAGTCTTCCTTGATTAATATTCAGTATTAGGATCTTGCATTCCTGTTCCTGGTCAAATGAAATAGCTACACAGGTCCTGGTTCTGCATTGTTTATGGGGTTTACAAGAAGAACATCAAAATGAATCAACTTCAGGTGTATAATGGACTATAAATGCAGAGAACATCACCTTCATCACTCAGGATAAAGTGAATGTAGTGTAGATCATGATATTGCCTTCAGAAACAGCTGAAATACCCTGTCTGATTAGCTGAGATTGCAGTCTGACAAGGGAGGCAAGTGGGGTTAAAGGTGTTCAGCGTAAGAGGAGAGTGAACTGTCACAAGTGGGGCCATCCCTTGAGATCAGTTGGAGAGTCTGGATGTATCAATTCACATGAACAATCAAACAAGGAGTCCTACAGGAATGATAGCATTGCTGCTCCAGGAACAACAGCCAGCTAGGGGGCTTCCCAAAAGGTGTGCTGACATGTGGACAGCAGAGATGCTCTTTCAGAGGGGGATGTTATGTTATTGGATCTGGGTCTTTCACCCCATCTGGAGCAGTATCAGCTTATCAGCCAACAAATACAAAGTAGAGCAAGGAGGAACTCTTTCAAAAATATGTCTTGTGGTATTACAGAGACTATTGCAGACTCGGAAAGAGGGCCAGTTTACAACCACTCTGGCCAACATCCGTTTTCTCCTTCACTGGCAACAAAGCTGTTCTGTCCAGTCCATGCAGGGAAAAAAAACATCCCATATCTGCAAATGGTCCTCTCCTTTAAAACACAAACTTCTGTGTTTTCCACAGGACATCCTTGGTCACCTCCTGCCTTAAACTTTTGAACCCTGTTAGCAAATGCACCTTGGGCAGAGTAAGGAGGGAGTCCTTACCCCCATGGAAAAAACCTGATCTGAAGAATCCTCAAGGGGACAATTGAGCACTATCAAACACAACTGCAGTAATACTTTACAGTCTGCTGCAGATATTGAGCCCTCATTGCAGTAATTGTCACGGTGACAGAGCTGGGAACACTTGCTGTAATTAGGACAGTTGTTTTGTCATGTGTAACGATCTGAAGAGAAGCAAGGAAAAGAGGCGAATGAGCACTAATCTGCTCTAGTGTAGTGAAGGAGAACCATGCACGCACACACAAAATACAGCACGGCTGCTAATATATTGTAAATTCAGATGAGCAGGCATTTTGAGAAGGTGAAGAAATAAGTGTTAAAGCAATACTTCTATTCAGGGGAATTTATGCTCTCAGGTGTCTGACTGTATCTGGAATAGTAAATGCAGATGTTTTCCTGCACTTTTTTGAAGGTGATTTGGGTGATACCTAACAAAAATCCTCAACCGAAACCATGTGTGCAGATGTATATAGACATATACATGTGTTTAGATATGTGTTTAAGCAAATTGCTATAGGTGGCATGTACCTTCCTCTAGTTTGCTGCTCCAGCAGTTTGAGAACACAGCACAAAAGAAAGCTGGACACTCAAGTGTATAACATTTAAAACTACCCTTCAACTTATTTTAATTTTTCTTAAATAACCACCTCAGCCTCCTACTGTTCTTGTATGCAGAGTAGTATTAAAAAGCAGCACTATCTTTTTTTGTTGTGCTCCAAATTACCCTCTATTCCAATTCAGTGAGCCTGTAATGGCTGTTATGGTCGAGTTTTGTCTGAAAAAACTGCCTATCAAAAACTCTTGGGAAATAAGGCTACAATTCTGGATTTGTAAGACCCAGAGCTGTAGGGTATCTAACACCTTTTGAGCATTAAGAAGGTAAGCATTAAGCACGCAAAATAAGACTGTACTATGGATTTCTACAAAAGTCAGATAATTTTGAAGCCAATCATCTCTTAGTTAGATAAAGTGCCTCTCCCTCAGTGCCTGAGCCTGAACATTCCTGTATCAATTGCATAATTTGCTTACCTTGAAAATTGCCTGTAGGTAACTCAAAGTGCTGCTGAGAAGTTAAAGGGGGCATCAGTTCATTTGGTAATTATGACCCCCATCTGTTGTAAATCTCTCTACAGATAGCTGTTGTTTTATGGGGTACACTTAGATAACTGCGAGACTATTCAAACAGAAATTGCACTAGCAGTGGTTAGAGACAGAAGTGCAAATATTGATTAGTGAAAATTTCCCATACATAGTATTTTTCAATGAGAAATTTGATTTTCAACTTTTTTTTTTCTGTTTTCCACAATAATTGTGACATTTTCTTTCACAGCTGGAAAGATCTTGAGGCAAATAACACTTGCCATTTACTGTTCTTTTTTAGTGTGAAGCTAAATTTAGCATTCCTATCTTCAGTTATTTTTTTGATTTTCCAGTTTTCACTTTTCAATGAGATCTTTCTTTCACCACTGAAGCCAATCAGTTTTACCATCTACTTCAGTAGGACCAAGATTTCAGTTTTGGCGCTTTACTACATGAAATCATTCTTGTAAAGATCATAAATGTCCCTTAGAGATTAGCAACCTGTAACTTCTTTTTAAAAAGGTTACAGGAATGACTTGGGGAGCAACAGACCACTTAGTCTGATCTTGATTGCAAGTAAAACATAATGATTAACCCAGAACTCTATTAACAAAGAATTAGAGGGTTAAATGCCATTAATGACAGCCATCAGGGTTTCAAAGAATATAAATCTTGTCAAATAAACATGGTCTTTTTGGCAGGATTACATATCTACTGGAGAAAGATAACTGGGACAAAACAATATGCCTGGATTTCTCCAGGGCATTTGAATTAGTCAACCTGATTTTTGCCTCATTAGGTATTTAAACACAGAATCATAGAATGGTTTGGGTTGGAAAGGACCTTAAGATCATCCAGTTCCAACCTCCGTGCTATGGGCAGAGATGAATTAGATGTTTAAATACTGGTGCACCAGTGGGTCTCTCAGTGTGTTGTTAATAGGAGATACCACTGAAATGCCTCCTCTTTCTAAATTGTATTGGCTATTTAATATTTGTACCAAGGATCCAAGCAAAGGTGAAAAATTCATTTGCAAGGTGACACAGGACTTGATGGAGCAGTGAAAAATGAGGAGGAAAATGTTGCCACATAGGAGCAAAATGAATCTGCAGGTTAAGGAGTTTCAGTCCAACAGAATTTAATACAGTCAGACATAAACAAAAACCTGTGGGAACAAAGCATATAGATTATAGCTATAAGTTAGATCTTCTCCAATGCTATGGGGGGAAGAATCTATTCTGTATAAATAAAACTAATAATTAATTAAACAGAAAATAATAAAATCAAATCAAACTAAGGAATAGATTTTATTCTTATATACAGCTTTAACTGGGTCACAATGTGAAATGTCCATATTTCAGGAGTATGCGGAAATGTTCTAACGAGAAGTTAGAGGAGGCCAGCAGAGATGACCTGGAGGCTGGAAATCCACCCTTCTGCTGTGAAGTTTAAGGAACTTGACATATTCAGCTTATCAAAATACTGAGACATGCTTTGATAGCTGTGTGTAGGCATCCCTACATGAGAGCCAGCTTCTTAGTCTAGCTGAGAAAGCATATTTAGCTGGATGTTTATGTTGAACAAATTTAGCAGTAAAATAATTATATTAAAATGAAACATGGCTCCTAGTTGTGAAGGTAATGGAAGCTCACAACAGTTTCTCCTGAGTGCTTTCTTTTCTTTAAACCAGGATTAACTGCCCTTTTGAAGCATATCTATAAAATCAAGATAGATTATATGGAAGTTTTATTGCAAAGACACAGTTTAGAACCAGTATATTGTGTACTTCCTTATGCGTGTGTGTTTGAAGGGGTGTTTGCATGTTCATGGGGTGGCAGAGCAATGCAGCTCATTTATGTGAACATTAATTAGTGTGTTTGTGTCATATAAAGATATTAATGGATGAGATTAAGTGGATTGTTCTACTAGACAGCCAAATAATCCTATATGTTTTCAATCTATATAAAGCCCTTTTCGTAGCTTTATACTAGCTCGGTAAGTGAACATATTTATATTTACTCTCTTCTTGGGTAGTTAGTTATGTTTTTCCTACATTGTATGTTGAGTATTTGTTTCATTAATTTGAAAATTATTTTAATTTCTATGATCATTTTTTACCAAAAAAAACCCCAAACCAAACAACTTTTCATTAGAATTTTCAGTGAAAACATTTTATTTCTCAGAGAATTCTCTTTGGAGAGTTGAATGTTTGGAGCTTTTGGTGAAAGGTAAAGAACTTCTATAGCAATCAGATACCCTTTTACTGAAAGACTGCCTTAGTTAAAAATCTAATTTCCACTGCAAAAGTTTTCAGACAAGAAAAGGAATTAGACAGCTCCAGTGCCCTGCATCAGTATCTGCACCTTGCCAGCACTTCTGTAAGAGAAGGAATTGACAAAATAATTCATTAACAGGAATGTTCTCCTCATGGAGGGTTTGAATAGATGCATGAGAAACTTTAAAGCCTCCTTTGTGTATCCAAACAGAAACATGGCTCAAAGAATCAAGTGTCTACAGTGGTTCAGAATGCTGTGAACTCTGGGCTGTTTGTGTATTGGCTTTGAGAGAAGTTGCTCTTGATTTAAGAGTACATCCTAATACACCAGCGGCTGGGGGACTGGCAAGGGAGAAAATAGTGCCGAGAGTTTGCCTGGCAACAAAGGCATAGTAATTTGCTCCAGCCTTGTTGTGAAAAGAAGATGCTTTTGTGAGTAGAGAGACATGTGATAAGTGTAGCATGAAAGCTCCGCAGAAGTAATTGTTCTCCTAAACTCAGGTCTGGTCTGCTCTGACTTGCAGTGGTCGAGGTCTGAGATGAGGACATCTGCTCCAAGTCTTGAATTTAACAAAGCACCTGAAGATACTTCCTTCCTTGCAGATACATTTTTCCTGCATCTGCAATTGTGCTGCAGCCTTAGGATTTTTGTGTTGCTAGAGGAAAACACAGCAGAGTGGAGGCTGGCTTTAGCAAGGGCCCATGGTAGAGGGTTTAAGATTTTGGTGACTCCATTTGGATTGAAATGATAGATCACAGCTCTGTTTGCTGATTGGATTCAGCATCAACATTTGTTTTCAGTATCATGCTACATTTTAGGACATCTTTGTTCATGGTGCATCTTAGAAACCTGTCAGTTGCTTTTGGTGCTTTTTTATTAGCTTCCCCTCTCCAGTTGAGAATGCCAGTGGGTCCACAGCATTTATCAGTCACCTGCAGATGCTCTGATCCTTGCCTGAAAATACTTATACCAACATCCCCACTCAGACTGTTGCCCACTGCCTACTTGCTGCTTGGCCACCATGCGGTTTGTCACTGCACTAAGTTGTGAGCTCCTTGTGATGAGGATTGTCTTCAGATCACTGGCCATGTACCAGTTTTCAGTTCCAGGGTGTTTTTGCTGCCAGGTGCAGTGGTGGTTGTGTTGTATGGTGTGTGCCATTCCCCCAGGTGTGTTTCCCGTCTGCCCACCATGGCAGCATCTACTGTCTGGCAATCAGCAAGCTGGGTCTTATTAAGAGGCTATGGATTTCCCTTAAGCTCTGATTAACCAGTAATGTTTATTCTGATTTTGATTCTTCTGTCATATATTTTACCATAGGGCAGAGCAGTTTACTGAGCTTAGAGAGGACTGCTACAGTTGCGTAGAAGAATGAGACATTTTCTTAAAATAACTATTTATACATGTAAATCTCTCTCTGGATCTTCTAAACACTTTGCATCTCTCCCTCTAACTCATGCAGTGGCATCTCTCTCTGTCATGCATGTCACATATAACCAGATTGTAAAATCCAAAGAGCAGAGGGCATGTCTCTCTTCCTTTTGTACAATGCCATGTAGTGGCTGGAAGGATGAGGAAGGGATATGATTTTTCCTGCCAGGGACACAAATTAAAGAGGTCTCTCCCTAATAGAAATTAAATTTGAGACACTATATTTATTTTGAAACAGCCAAGTTAGTACTTATCTGAAGCTGGCTTTAGAAAATTGGCTATTTTTTTTCCTGTTTGAAAGTACGGTTTCAGTCCAAACAAACATTATCATGTAACAACATTACTGGAAATCTCTGCTTTTCAGTTTCTGTTTGGCAATATGGGTTCAATGTAGTTTTGGAAAAAAACCTGCAGTTGTTAAAATCCTGTAGTGAAAGCTTGTAATAATAAACAAAACATTAAATTTATGCAGGATTTCCTATGTACTTTTGAATGACAAATACAAGTTTTCATTGATTCAAGTCTGGTAACAACAGTTAAATCTTCCAAGTTGATTTCTAAGTTACCTGGAAGAGGTATGAATATTTGTAACTCTAAGATGGTGAATTGTTCACGCAACAAAATCACCACTGAGAAAAGCTAATATCCATATTCTTCTCTTCTTTTAACATAAACAGTATTTTCCATATTGTCTGGCCTTCAAACTTCTTTTCCTAGGCTGGGAATAAAGTAGATTATGCTGTATAAAACAAATGCTCCAATGCAGTTTACTGCTACCTACTTAAAGCCTCCAAGTGAGGCACCTGTGGATATAAATTTAGCATTTTGCCTTTCATGGAAATCATTAAATGGAGAAAATGGTCCATCTCTTGCTTGCAAAAACTATTCATTAAGAGACCATCCTTCATCAGGATAGTGGCAAGTTTGGGTTTAATTGTGTTTTCATCAGAAGGGAACTCTGATTCTGGTGTGCATTACAGGTACAAAGTTAATTTTTGAAGGATCATGGTTGAAACTTATTTTAGCTTTGTATTTTTCCTTCTCTCATGAAGGAAAGTAGAAATAAATGAGCTCGATTCATCATTCAATTATGTTAATTTATAGTCGTATAACCCCAGCAGTCATACTGACATATAAATGATGAAACAGAGCATACGATCAGATCCCTATTACTACAAAAGAACTGTGAAACCAAGGATGAGTGAAAATTTTTGGAGACCTGTAGCGTACAAATGGACAAATGCAGTTTTCCCACAGAAAGTACCAAGAAAGGAACATTATGATGTTTTCTGGAGTTAACACTGAACTCTCATTTTGAAGAGAAGTTCCTAGCTATTTTAATAAATAAATAAATAAAGATCCCTGTAGACTAAACCTGTATGTTTAATTTCAGGACAAACAGGACAATTCCTAGAAATCCAAGTGGACACGGTTTCTGTTTCTTTATCATTTTCATGAGCTTAACATTTTTCTTTTTGAGTCAGCCCAAAATGAATGATAATGATGATAATTTGGACACTGAATGAAACACGTGCATAGCTCTACTTGGATCATATTTATTCCAGAACTCGTGTCACTGTCTTCAGTGAAACTGTATCCTGACTAGATTTGGCCTATAATTACTAAACTGTTAAGCCTAGTTGCATAACAGAAATGGAGATGCTATTACCAGGTAGTTGCCATTAGGGCAGAGTCAGTTTTCTGCCCTGTGCCATGAATTTCCTTAGGTTCTTGATAAATACAGAAGTGGTGTGGGCAAGGCGGGACACAGCCCAAGTGCCTCGTGGTTCAGCAAGCTCAGCAAGCAGAGGCATCACCTCTGTGTACAGTAGCAACGTGTGTCTTGGGTCACCGATGATGCAACAAAGTCCTTGCATCGATTTCCCACTGTGATCTCAAACTGGGCTTGGGTGCTCCTGCTTGGGAGCTGCAGCTGTGTTCTCCATGTGGGCTCTGCACCCATGTGTTGCTGTAATCAAGGGGACTGAGCCCCTGACAGGTCATCTTTAGTCCTCTTGTCTCTGAGCTGATGAGCGGAGCTAACACAGTCTTAAAGCTTGTTTGTTCAGGGACTCGAGTTTTTCTTTCAAATGATAAAAATCTCTTTTTTCTAGCTCCAGTGAAAACAGAGATTTCAGAAAGCTGTGAGGCCAGCCAAGTGTGCTGAAGTAGACTCTGGCTCCTACTCACTTGCTGGCATTTTTTTACTATCTTGGAACTTGTTATATTAAAATGAGTCCTGAGGGCATTGGAAGCTGCAGCATGTATCTTTGGGGAGGAGATTTGGCATTTTGGGATTCTCAGGCAGGATTTTTAAAAGTTACAAAAACCAAAGAAAAGCTCTTTAAAAGCACACTGAAATTTTTCTTGTTCACAAGAACCCCATTTCAGTCCTCTGGTGTTTTTAATACCATCAGTAAACTGCAGTTTGTAGCTAGGGAGAGAAACAGATAGCCAAGGGACAGGTTAGGCATGGAGATGTTCACATACAATGTGTGATTGCTTCTACAAGTCTCAAGCGTGCATACAACTGCCTGGTTTGCAGCCGTATCAATGAATGTGTGTGTCTGCACATCCGTTCACCACAGGTACCTCACACCATGTGCACAGCATCTTTGCACAGAGGAAATTTATTTCACACAACACACTTTTCTGTTGAACGGTATTTTGGGCTGCACATTGCATTAGACTGCTCCGTAACTAGGAATATTGCAACAGGGTGATTTCCACCTCATCCTTCTAAGTAAATAATGAAAGGTGAAAGGTGCTGGAGTGTGACTTTGGACTTTCAAAGTGAGGTGGTTTGTGGTTTGTATTTTCTCAATTTCCAAAATGGCTTAAAACTAAAGTCTTGGGCATCGATACACAGCTTGCAGAATTCTTTTGTGCTGGGCAGTCCCTCTGCAAGCCACTGCCTCTACCTTTCAGAGCAAATGGGCACAATTTCAAAGCTATTTGCTTTGATAGCCTCATTTTAGGTGAAGAAATACAAGTGAGATGATCATTAGAAAGCTTGACTGTCCCTAACTGTCTCCCACCCGTGGGCCCCAAGTGAGCACGGGAGACTCAACCCAAGTCATGAGAGGCTGGCAGGTTTTCTCATGTTCCTGGAAAGAATGTAATTTTTCTTAATCCTCCCTGAACCTAATATCTGGGAACTCATCTAATAAAGTCTGTAAGTAGTATTTTATGAAGCTACAGTACCCTCCCAAGCTCACTAGGGATCATTTTTCTCTTTGAAAAACAGCTCATCATTAGGAATCAAAGATGTTTGATATACAAAATAATTTCCCAAATTAGGGTTTGTCAAATGTAGGTTTGCAAATCTCTG
>NW_009935332.1:33275-52525 GCF_000696875.1 Nestor notabilis | reverse complement strand
AAATTAATGTCTCTCCAATTTAGAGACAAAAGACATGCTGAGGACATCTTTTTTTCTCATATCTATGGCCTCTTTGTTGTCCCTAATTTTTTTAATGTTAGTTCAATGATCATCTGGTGCACAGTGATCTCCACACAGGCCGTGGTGTTTTCCTTCAGTATCGCAGGGCAGAGGCTGTGCCTAGCTCAGTCAGGGTTTATCTCAATTTAAACAGTATGTTTTATATGGATGGATAAAATCCAAATACTTAATTTTCCATCTGTTTTTAAGATTAAAATGTATGTGTTCATGCACATGTAAACATACATACATTCTAGTTTCTTCTTGATTCTGTATAAAAGGAAACATCAACTGGAGAAAGGAGATATTTTGTTTGGTAGAAAAGCAGAGACTGTGAAGGTGATGTGAAAAACCAAATAGGAAATGTAGATGGAGCAGAAGGGAGGCATGGTAGGGAAGTGCCAGCAGGAGAAACTACCTCCAGGCAGCTGTTGGAGGAAACCCATCTGTGCCTTAATCAGCAGAAACCTGAAATCAGTGCTGCTGTCCTTGCAGGGATCCACCAGCCCTGTCCACCACGTGCCACTGAGGTGTTCTACATCCTACAGCTCATTGCAGAAAAAGATGATTTTGATTCACAATTTATTGCCTGACTGTACAGCAGTATTTGCGCTGCCATGATCAATGTTTGGTTAAAAAGTGGTTTAGGAACTCGGGGAGGATCATTCTATGAATAATATTTTGTTTATTCTTCTCTTGAATAAAAAACTACATTTTGAACAAAAAGGTTTTAATATACTGGGTTTTTTTGAGCCTGTATTGTTGTTACCTTGTTTTCCTATAGTGTACTATAGTATAGTTTTCCTATAGTGTACTATCCGAAGTACACTAAGATGGCACTTAGGGACATGGTTTAGTAGTAGGCTTGGCAGTGCTGAGTTAACAGTTGGACTCTGATCTTGAAAGTTTTTTAAAACCTAAAGGATTCAGGGATTCTGCCTGCACCAAGCTGACTTCCCAGCAGATCTTAGGACCATCTTCGAAGCTATTTCAGAATGCAGATCCCTGTCTGCACACCCATCGTGAACCTCCTTTAAGTCATCCTCCCCTCAATTAGAATATGCTAGAGCAGAATAGTACATAGCTAAAGATGGGAAAAAAAAAACATACTTACACTGAAGTGGTGGAGTAAGATGACTGTTTAATCACCCCTGTACAGTCACTTTCCAGCAATCAGTCAACTGACGGATGATCTACACCCGAGATGCTTTTCATAGCTCTGTTCCTTTGCTGAGATTATTTGATTATTTTGCTAACCATACATCAAATGTTCAGAATCACAGTGAAAAAGCTAAAATGGTGTATGCAGCTAAATTATTAAATTCTGTTTTGCTTAAAAGACTGCTTCATACTCTTCCTCTGTCAGCATTTATTAGTTTAAGAAAGATGAGCCATCTAGAAATTGCTCTACTGGAAATAAAGGTAGAAATGAGTGGTGGTTTAAAAAGTTGGCAGTTTATTTTTATTTGGGATAGCTCTATGAGTATTTAAATCCTTGTAGTTCTGTCCAAAGAATTATGCTGTAATTATGCTTGAAAATTATGAATATCAATGCTGACATCTTACACTGAATAAGAGAATCACAGGCCTTTAAGTTGTTACGTCTGGTTCTGTTCTTCCTTTAGAACATCATCCAGATGAGGGATTAAGAATGCCTTTGGAGTAGATGTTGTATGTTTCTAATGAGCAGTGTTCTCTTAAAAGATAAGGAATAAGATCTCAACCCAAAACCAGGTATTTGTCAGATTAGGGTTTTTTTTTTCCTCCTGGCTTTCAGCTTCCTGATATGGGACAAACCTAATGCTGCTTTCTCTGTCAGGGATGTATTTTCATCACCTTGAACACAGTGTATGGAAATACTGACAAGTGTTGTCAAGACCTTAACCAGTCTGTGATAATAAATTTTTAACTTTCATGTTATAGTTATTTTTCTTGCTCCCAAATTTATATGCTTTGTTCTTCAAGTAAACAAACATCCTGGCAAAATTGTACTTGTCCACTGATGTACTATAACTGTGTTTTTACAAGCCAAGTAAAACATAAATAATTTCTAAGTTGAAATTGGTCTCTGTGGGAAAAGGGAGTAGATTTGGTTACAAACAGTTTACAAATTTAACATGCAATCTGTCATCATGCTAACAGATTTCGTGGTGGCATTTTTTAAATTAGAAACTTCTTGGTTTTGAAATCTCAGGTAATAATGGAATTCTGTTTTCTGAGAAAGTAGTTGTTTTGAATATAAGTGGAGAAGTGGGATATTTTCATCTAGTCTTTCTGGAATATGAATTCACAGGTTTGTGATGATATGTGCTGCCTAGAGACTTGATGTGCATGTCACGGGTTTGGGATTTTTCTGTTCTTTGTTGATTAGTTGTTGTTTGGAGTCTTTTTATGGACAATCTCTTGCTTTGCTGATGTGCTTAAGGGCAAAACTGGAACTTTGTGATTTTGTTTTTACTACCAAAATACATGTATTATGTAAAAATATATTTAGGCAGTATAGCCAAATTGCTCGTTTGTCTCATTAGTACTAAGAAGAAGTTACTTGTGGTTTTGATTTTTTTGTTTTGTTTTGTTTTCTTGTTTTGGTTTTGTTTTGGTTTGTTTTTTTTTCCTCAGCTTTTGTTGTTTCAGACAGAACCCTTTGATACTCTGGACTTATGAACTTCCCCAAGTCCAGGTATTATTGGGATTCAGAATTCCCACGGTTCAAAATTAAGCCAACCATTGTATTAGTTCCAAAAAATAAGATCAGTTTGTTTCTAGTGCTGTGTCTCCTTGAAAGGCTTAAGTTCTCATCTTTTCTTAGCAGACTTCTTCCCAGGGACTATTAACATGTCACTGAGAAGGAATTTTGAGCTCAACCTCATCGCCGCAGCTGCCTGTTTTCTCTAGAAGTTGTTGTGGGGTGGTGTGGGACCTGTCTATTGGAAGGAACAGAGAGGAAGATCTCAGTTTACCTTTAACGGTTTTTCGGCTTCCTCTTGAGGCTCTACTTGTTCAGATGCAGTCAAGCTCTCAGAGAGCCCTGCCAGATCTGCTGAAGGCTACAGCTGTTGGATGGAGAGGCCCCTGTGAAGCTGCTGCCGGATTTTCATCAAAGATGCACATGTTGGTGAACTGCAAGAGTAGGGAGAAGTAGAGGAGAGGAGCAAGGGAAGGAGCAGTTTAGGAACTCCTATCTAAAATAAATGCATGTCCCCCAGAAACGCCTTAACACCATGTTTAAGTGCCATGTTTATGTGATTTACACATGTTATCATTTTTATTCCTTGGAAGAGCTTGTGAAGGAATAATCATGTGAATGACACAGTAAAAAATAGTCCTGCTAATCTTACTCACCCTTCTTAATGACTTCAGGCACTCTGCTTGGGTTGTTCCAGAGATAAAATAGGTAAAACAACCTGGTTTCTCCCCCTTCCAATACCTTTAGGTATTGCCCCCTTCAGGGCCTGACAAAAAAGCTGGGGAAAGAATTTTTTATAAAAGCAAGCAGTGATAGGGCAAGGGGTCCTAACAATGGCTTTAAACTGACAGAGGGTAGATTTAGGTTAGATATTAGGAATGAACTCTTCCCTGTGGGGGTGCTGAGGCACTGACACAGATTGCCCAGAGAAGCTGTGGCTGCCCCATCCCTGGCAGTGTTCAAGGCCAGGTTGGACACAGGGGCTTGGAGCAACCTGCTCTAGTGGAAGGTGCCCCTGCCCGTGGCAGGGGTTTGAAACTAGATGATCTATGATTCTGCGGTTTTCTGATCTTTAAAGTCCCTTCCAACTCGAACCACTCTGTGATAGTTTCTGCTCAGAGTTCTTGCAGTTTTGCTCAAATATTGCAGTCTGAACCTAAAACCAGTGAATGTACCTTACAAAAGAAAAGCGTTCTCAGTAATTCTTACTGCTTTTTTTCCCTTATGTTCAGTGTTTTATCAGTCTCTCCTTGCTTTTATAAGTCCTTTCTGTCAGGGCTTAGGTGGATACTGTAAATAGTAAGTGTTCTCTCCTTGATACAGTGGCATCTGGTTTGATCAGCCAGCGCACGGCTTTTATAACTTTTTGGGTTGCTATGAAAAACAGTGCCTTGCTACGAAATTGTTTTTTCTCAGTAACAGCACTCATGTCGAAGTAACTCCTTTTAAAGCCAGGGAGTGCACGACTACCCCTGGGGCCTTTCTGATGCTGCAGGCAGTATCATTTCAAATGGAAGCTGATTTCTAAATCCTCTGGAAAGAGCTGTCTCAACCAAGAAATGTTCAGCTTTTTTGTCAGGTTTGCTCCTTAGAAGCAAAATTGACTCCAGTGCTTGTGTTTGTGTTCACTGTATGAAGTTGAAATTCTCTGCCACTGGCAGAAGAGGACTGTGTGCTCCTCTGTTTGTCTTCGCCCTTGATAGATACTCACATGCTCTTGAGAAAGCTGAGAAAAGTGTGGCATGAGCTGTGAACTGAAGTTAGTTACAAGTGAAGTCATTTTCTTTGTGGCAGTGGTGTCTGTTTTTAAAATGAGCTAGCCTTATGAGAGGAGGAGGATAGCTGTGGTCTGATACAGTAAATGGGAGTTGCCCGTCTTCTCGTAAAGGGGAGCACAGCTTCCCTTTCTCATCTTACAGCTCCTGTTCTTGTCATTTCTATGGAACATCATTAAGGGTTCGTTGTGGGTGAAACGTAATTTCATCTTATTTCCTAGGTAGCTAGCTAATGCTTTTGCATGTAGGGCTCATGTAAGAGATACGTGGCAGGACCTTTACTCAATACTTCCTGGTTTTCCATTGTTTTGTGAATTAAACTCTCATGCTCAGGAAGAACAAGAAATGCACTGACTATTGTTGAAAACCTGCAGTCTTAAGTAAGTGTTCTCAAGGAGTGGTTTGGTTTTCTTGATTTTTTTTTTTAATTGCGGTAGTACAGGACCTTGTATACACATTAGCTGTGCAACAGTTACAGAAGCAGAGAGATACTCATGTTTGAGGTGCAGAAGACTAAGCGATACCTAGAGGGCTGTATAAAAACTGTATAACAAAACTGGACAGCTAGATTAGAAGCAAAATGTGTATTACCTTCTCTCTTAGTGTACAACAGCTTTATTAATGTGTTTCTTCACCTGTGCTTCTTAAGGAAGGATGCCAGTGCAGAATTAAGCGCTAGATACCTGCATGGTTGCCTGGGAAGGCATCTCTCCCTGGGTACTGTACAGGAACCTCTATGATTGGCAGTCTGTCTTTACCACCACTGTGTAATACTTTAATTATTAACTCCAATATAATCAATGCCAGGGTATGTTTTCACATTTTCAGTGTGTGTCCCTTCCCACTCCCCTGAGGCATGTGGATTCCCATCATTGGTATGTGTGGTCCCGATCTGTGCTCCCCTGTCTCTGAGCAGTACATTGGTAGACTTCTCCATCGAAGTCATCATCTCTACTTCTAGGACGTTGAACATGTACAGCATCAGCCCCTTCTAGTGGTCCCCTCCATGGAGCTTCAGTTTTTCTCCCTAACTGTTGGCCATCCTGGCTGCTCTTCTCCTCTCACGTGGAGGTGTGTGGGACAAAGCACAGTCCTGTGCCCCCGGTTCTTTCAGGCCTAGGCACAGGTGGAGCAGCGAGCAGTTCCTTGCAGTGGCTCCAGCTGCTGGGCAGCTCTGTGGCAGGCAGGGGAGGAAGCTGGCCAGACACCTTACTTCCTTGTTGGTCTTGTTCTTGCACCATTTACAAAAGCCTGCAGGGCTGAAAATTAGGTGCCCCCGAGGTGTATTGCTATGAAATTTTTAGTTACTTACAATGTGGAAGAAGCTCTTGGAACCCACCAGTGTTTGTGGGCTCACCTGTAGTCTTTAGAGGAAGGAGTTATTGTCTTCCCCCGAGAAACTACCCATCCATTTGTCTTGTGTTTGAAACCACGCACAGAATGCCAGTGTAAGAAAGATTACTTTTTTGAGGTGATTAACATATAATTTGTATGGGCAGAGTGGGGAATTTCCCTGGACTGTATTACTTATGAATATTTGGCAATAGTCTAAGGTCTAGTTAGCACTTTCCTGATTGAGAGGCTGCCAGGGAAAACTGGGACTAACTGTTGAGTGCGTACCTTTTTTACCCTTTTAAGGTGGGGTTGTTTGGTTCCGGGGGATTTTTAGTAGGAGAACAGTCATGCTGGACCAGGACTAGTTCATTGTGGCCCTTTAGCTTGTGCAGGCACATGCTGAGGTTGCCTGTTTCAGGTGTCTGGTCTATCCTAGGTTTGGAAACAAAAGCTGTGATTAATCTCCATGAAGTGAGATAAAAGGCATTATCCTACCTTGCATTAGAGGGAGGTGGAAGTCAGCTTTTGTCACAGTGCATTTCCTAGTCTTGACACTCATGAATTTTCACTTATGCTTTTTCTTAGGTCTCCCTCTCTGTTGTATCTTCACATCTCTCTTTCTTACGCTTCAGACAGCATTTCATGTTCTAGTTGGTTTTCTGGTTCTGAGGCATCTCAAAGAGTTCTTCTTGCCCTTCTCCCATATCATGGCCATGGCTTTTTATTGCCACAGGTTTTAACAGCGCATTGATTGAGTTTCCTGCCAGACTGGTTAGTTCTAATCCTGGTGTCCTTGCTTATTAAGCAAGGTTCTGGTGTCCTTGCTTTTCCTCTGGTGGGTCCATGCTCCTTCTCTGTTCACAGTCACCCAGTACTCATTCATAGAGTTAGTAACATAACTGTATGTTACTCATTTTGTGGATGAGTAACTGGAGAGTTACCCACAGCAATTGTTTTCGTTGCATTGTTGGCAGAAATCTGCCTTGGCTTGAAACTTCTTCCCTGCCATAAAGGCTAAATACATAGTTTTTAATTGAATAGAGATGCCAACTTTGCAGGAACAGGAATTACCATCTTAAATACACAGGAAAGCTTGTGGGAAACTACTGGAAGTGTGCAAATTTGTAGCACTCCAGTACAGATTTACTCTGCTTTTGCTATGATTAATCCTTTTGTACAGCTTTGAATTAAAAAGTACTAACTGTTTTAATCCCTTTGGACAGGTTCAGCAACAGGTTCACCCAAACCTTTCAGCAAAAGAAGATTCCCTGTATTACATTGAAGAGTTGATACTGCAACTGCTAAACAAACTATGCATTGCTCAGCCACGGACGGTCCAAGATGTAGAGGTGAGATACCAGAAAACCGAGTGCTTGCTTGTAGAGTCATTGATGAACTCAGGAATTTTGAGCAGTGCAGGTTGAAGCTAAAGCAAGGTGAATCCAAAGAACAGAGCTTGTTAATACTACTTTTCTAAAAAAGATTATATAGTATTTGTATTTTATAAAACAAGTTTAATTGGAGACTAATGTTTCCAGGCAGGGCTTCAGAATAGGAATTGTGGGATTTTTCTCTCAATATTATTTCGATAAATGCAGAATACTTGGAAAGATTTTCTGCTGCTTGAATCCACTTTGGACTTAATGTGAGGATGTTGCAATTTTTCCTACTCTTTCACATAAATATAAAGAAAAAAGTGAATATTGGAATGAACGGTTACTGTTGTTAGGCCTGGATTGTGCAGCTGAGGGAATAGAGTTGTATGTTCCTGGAACTTTATTGAATTCACTGAGGCTCTTGTATTATTGCAGCTGTCTGCTTTTGTGTCATCAGTTACAAAATGAGGGCTTTAATGGAGTGTGCTTCAGTATACAGTCTAGAGGGAGAATGTGCTTTCATGTAGCTGTGACCCATTATAGCTTTGTAGGGTATTAATTTTACATCAATCTGTATGTCTAGGATTTTCAGCCTAACACAAAATGAAGTCATTGTCTATATTGTATATGTGTGTCATAGAAATAAATAAATTTAAAAAGATATATATGTGTACACATAAAATTGCCTGAGTGGTTTTAGTTTCTTACTAGATGCAGCAGTTGCCCTTTATTCAACATTGAGTTAATTTGTTAATTATTAATTTTGATTTATGATTAATGCTTCTTGTAATACTGGTGCATAAAGATTATGACTAAATAAAAGCAAAACTTGATAGATAGTCCCTAAATACCTCTCAGGATTTTTACTACCTTGTGTTTGGATTTGAACTTTAGATGTGGAGCTGAGAAATTCCGTGTTCTTTCTCCAGTTCCCAGCTGATCAAACCCTTCACCACACAGGACGGTTTGAGATAGCACTGGCTGTTCTATGCACCAACTCCATAGTTTTTTGCGTCTGAGTCGTGAGATGATAGAACTACCCTGTGTATGTATGAATTGATGATTTTCACTGGGTATATGTATGCTCCCCAAATTACTGTGTGCAAAACTGCACACAGTACAGCCAGCCTTCCGAGATAATCGGCAGCTCTCTTCATTGTGGTTATGAATATCACAGCGAACACTAAATCCTGTGTATTGTATTTAAATCTACCCAGCATTTTAAAGCTCTGCATAGTAAAATATTGGTGCACTTGGCAATAAGGTAGTTATTTAATTTAAAAATACAGAACTAGAAGGTATAATTTAGTTTTGTGTTATGGGTTGTTGGTGAGATTGCACTGCCAGCAAGCATCCAAGGTCCACGAATTAAGGCTTTTGGCTCTGCCTCTCTGCTGGTTTTAGCTGTTAAGAGAAAACATAAAGCTGTGATCTCTAAAGTTTATCATACAGATATTTGCGTAACAGCCTGGAGATATCTGTGCGTTACATTTTACTTCAGTATTTGCAAAATCAAGATCTAAAATCTCAAATTGTAAAGGTTTTATAAATAGAAAAAGCCCTTCCAGTTGTTCCCAAAAAAACACAGGGAACCAGTA
The DNA here is from genome assembly GCF_000696875.1 of Nestor notabilis. Lineage (NCBI taxonomy): Eukaryota > Metazoa > Chordata > Aves > Psittaciformes > Psittacidae > Nestor > Nestor notabilis. Next base: position 43,695 of record NW_009935332.1, on the reverse strand, counting down.
AAGTCAGAGCACAAAAGGTGTGCGTTACCTGTGAAGTGCAGTGTTAAGTTGAAGGACAGCTGAGTGCCACGTTACATCCATTTTGCGGGTGATCTCCGGGTAGACTCTCAAGGAAAGTTCATTTCAGTGAACCAGCCCAGAGCTTTCGGCTGCTGTCCAAGAGGAAAGGTCACCATGTGTTTACCTGGCACAGACAACTGACGCAGAAGGTTGAGTGTTAAATGGCCACGTGCAAGTATTTAAAAGCTGCCTCTAAGAAGATCTTGTGCCTCTTACACGTATTTCAGAATATGTATAAAAATCTTTTTATCAAAGGACATGTTGATTACACCATTTTTTCTCAGCTTGTTCTTGAACTCAGCTATAAAATCTCTACTCTAAGAGTTACCACCTGTTCAGGCCTCACACTGTTATGGCCCAAAGCAGAGGTCAGGTATGGCACACCACCACATGCTGTGGCTGCCTGGCGATGCTGGAGGGTAAGGGCACCACAGTGGGCCGAGCAGCAGGAGGTGATCACTGCTCCCTCTTGAGCTAACTTAAAACCCTGTTTTTCCGAAGTCACTTAAGCAGTCATCTTAGTTCAGTTTAGACTTGTTCTTGCAGTGTTTAATTACCAGGACACAGTCCTGGAGAACTTCATGGAAAGCAGGACTGGGATCTTGTACATGTTTAGCCTGCGGGCTGCTGAAGTGTGGGACCGCTGCCCAAAGCGATTTGTTCTGTTGTGGGGGTCATCTTGCCTGTTCCTATAGCAGCTGTTGAAATGGGAATCTGTATAAAAGTAACCTGAAATTGCATTGAGTTTACCATGGTAGTGAAGGGTGTAAACTGCACCCACTGTGACTGGCTACGCAATGAGGAAGATGCTCCTGTGTGGGCTTGAGGAGACCACTGTTATAGCCGACCCTTTTCATGAATCGCAGTCCTTCTCCTCGTTAGAAGATCTTGCGCTTGTTTTTCATTTCTGCCATAAACCTGACCTATGTAGAGCAATTTAGACTCTTCTATGAAATAGGAACAATAGTGACTTGTGGGTTGTTGGTTGGTTTTTTTTGTTCATTTAGACTGCAAACTGTTTGGTACTTCCTGATGTTGTTTATATTTTGGGCTCCTGCTCTCAGCTGAGATTTCTTGCTGCTCTTGTGACGTAAAGATCATAGAGCAGTTGTTTTAGGAGATTTGAAGGAGTTCGTGTTTACAGAAGGGAGGTTATATGGGATTATTGAAAAGTGGGAAGCTGAGTTAGGTAAGGAGAGAACACTTAGGAAAATGTGTTGCAAACACTGAGGAGAGGGATAATTGTCTATACTTTAGGGGAAGTAATTTGATCTTTTGTTGTTTTTTTCTAACTTCTGTTTGATTACTGCAGTTAATCTAAGTGCACTCTTTATGTTTGGACAGGAGCGAGTTCAAAAGACATTTCCTCATCCAATAGACAAGTGGGCAATTGCTGATGCACAGTCTGCTATAGAGAAACGAAAAAGAAGAAACCCTCTCCTGCTACCTGTGGACAAAATACATCCTTTATTAAAGGTACTTAAGCCAACAACCTCATAACTGCTGCTTCTGCCAGCCACACACAGCTGTATTATAGCTCTCCAGCATAACTGTTTCTTTAATTTGTGTGAAATTAGGGCAGTTTAGAGTCACTGTAAACCAGAACGAATATGTTGTAGTGTGTAATAAAAGTAGATCCCTAAATTCATTATGTTCTAGTCAGTAGTGTGTTAATGTGTTACTCTACTTTGAAATATGATTAGTTAGTTTTTAACACAAACCCCAAACAAACTCAGATACCTTACCTACTTCAGTAGCACTGTTTTTGACACCTTTATTTGTTTCAAAATGTTGCTGAAGCCAAAATAGGAGAGAACAAGTAGGTCCTGTTCCTTGTATACTGTCAACTAAGATGTGTATCGGTGTCCTTTCAGTTACTGTTGAATGTCACTGATGCCCTGGTTTTAAAATCATAGCTCTGGAAAGGTGTTACAAAAGACCAAATACAGACTTCATTGTTGGTGGGTTTTGAGGGGAAGAGTGGCCATCTTGGTTCTTAGATGTTGTGTTACTTACAACATGTAAAGAGCTCCTGGCTTACAGTCAGGATTTAATGTCACACAGTAAGCATGGATTCATACTGAGCCCCTGTAGAGTTTCGGAAGGGGAGTTATGATAAAACAGTACTCTGATTTTTAAATCAGCATTTAATCACTTTTAAATCAGTGGTGAATCAATATATTCAGGCTGATTTAGACATTGCTCCATTTTGGGATTTCTTTTTTCTGTTGCTTTTGCTTTTTATTCATAGCTTTAAAAATGCTTTTCTCTAGTGGTGGCATTATTGCACCAGAGTTTCCAGCTGTATTAAGAAAACACTATTCAAGCATAAACAGAAATTAAAGCACTTCTTCAGGTCTAGTCACTGTTCTTATATATAGTGTCTCAGTTTGTGAATGAATGGGAGGGGAAGAGATGTTAGGAGAGAAAACAGTGTTAAATAAGACCTTCCTAGACAACACTGGCTTTCTTCTACGAATTCTGGTGTAGAGGTGTGTCGATACAGGCACAGATTCTGTTTTTTATAAGGTGCATCAAAATACGGTAAGAACAAGACTACTTTATTCACATGCATGATTTGATCTGTACTTACTCCTGATGGTCCTGTCACAAATAAAAGGCCACATAGCACATGCTTTGCAGAACATGGAGCATGTATTACAAGAAGAATGTGAAACATTCATCCTGGTTTTTTTTCTGTTCAGGCATTAATAATTAAAATTTAATTATTTAATGGAATGCAAGGGTGCAGATAGCTTAGTTGTTCAGCCAAATGTAAAGGATGGACTAAAATGGATCACAGTAACGCATTGAACATACAGTCTGTAGTTCCAGAAAGGTAAGTTCCATTGAGAACAATTCAAAACGAAGCAGCTCTTTTCTGAAGACTCCGGATCAGGGCCAGTCCTGCAGTAAGCATAGATAATAGACTGAAATCTAAGTACAAGAGTGGTTCCAGTGAAGTCCCTTCCCAGAAGAAACCTTATTTTTAGGGTTTTCATTTTTTGAGGAAGGGTTATTGAATGTTCTGTAGCTTTTCATCTGTCAGTGTATGGTGAAATAGCACAAGGAAATATTTGCAAGGATTTCCTTTGAGGCAGCTGCTCAAATTTCCATTTGATGACCTTTGCCCTGGCTATTACATTACTGTAAATTATCAGCGCAGACAAGATCAATTTCAGCAAAAACTTCAGTGTGTTGTCATTTTCAATGAATTTCTGGAATAAAGAGCTTTCTTTTCTCTCTTGCTTTTGCAGGAAGTCCTAGGTTATAAGGTAGATTATCACGTCTCTCTGTATATTGTGGCTGTCTTAGAATACATCTCAGCTGACATTTTAAAGCTGGCTGGAAACTATGTTTTCAATATACGACACTTTGAGATCTCCCAGCAGGATATTAAAGTCTCAATGTGTGCTGATAAGGTAAGGAGTTGAGATTAAAATGGTAGATACTAGAGTTGTTTTGGGGTGGATTTTTTTTCTTTTTTTCTTTTTTCAGAAGATACATCCAAAGTAGGATAGGAAGGGAAGACTGGTCTTACTCATATCCAGAAGCTTCTCCTGTTATTCATGCCACGCCTGTCACAGTAAAGACTTAAGTTTAAGACTCTTAAGTTTTGGAGCCCAAGTAGTACTTACAAAACAATGCAAGGACAGAAAATGTTGTTGTCCTTTATGTCTCCGCTGTGTTACTGTCCTCCTGATACCGCTTTGTCATGACAGCTCTTTCCTTCCGTGTAATACAGAAAAGACCTTTAGTTTTCATCCTCATTAAAATGAGAAACATTTTTGTTTAATTTTATCTTTATCAGGAGGGTTTTGTCAAAGGCTTATGCAAGATGCCTTGTTTTCAAAGTTGATTCTGCATGAATTGTAACTTGTTTTCTAGGTCGTACTAACTTACAAAGGGGAAAATGGCTTTGGCAAGTGATCCAGCCTTCTGCTGCCAAAGTTTAAATATTACTCCCTTGTGAAAGTGATCACAGAAAGTATTGTATTAAAAACTCAAAGGATTTCTCTGAACACATTGAAATAGCTGAGCTTGAGCCAAGTGTAAAAATCAGGCTGGCATGTAATTTTAAAATTTTTTTGCTAGGTTTTGATGGATATGTTCGATCAGGATGACATTGGTTTGGTTTCTCTCTGTGAAGATGAGCCCTCTTCTTCTGGGGAACTCAACTACTACGACCTAGTGAGAAACGAAATTGCAGAAGAAAGGCAATATCTGCGGGAGTTGAATCTGATAATAAAAGTATTTCGGGAAGCTTTCCTATCAAACAGAAAATTGTTCACACCTAATGTAAGTCCTTTAATAGGTTATTGATGTGTAATGCTATTTGCTCCATTAGCAGCTGTAACATATCAATTTTACATTAACTGTGTTGGGGGTGAAATTAAATTTGATTTATTATATGTCGGTGCATAATGAGTGTTGACTGTACATGAAATAAAATGGAGGAACTGCCATTAATAGTATGAAGAGTGCTGCTCTCAGAGTCAAGCTTAATGGACACGATTCCCTGTCAGATGCCAGCAATAGCTGGAGTCCTTTGGTCATATAGGTGATAGCTACACTTCTGCTTAACATAATGAACAGTTACCTACCTGCATGTACAGTGAATGCAGATGAATACTTGAATCGACATTGGAACTGTATTCCAGCACACCCCTATCTGCAGAAACTACAAGACAGTCCTTGGCTCTGGATTCTGTAGTGTGAGACTGACTGTGAAGGGAATCTCCATTTGATAAATGATTGAAGTATTTGACTGAAATCGTGTGTGTGGCAAATTTGATTTTCATGATGCTGGAGTTTAGAAGGGAAGCACAGCTCTTGTAAGAGAAGTAATTGTGAGAGATTAGTGAATCCTTCCTGTGGGACAACGGAGAAGGAAACCAGGCTTGCAGAACTTAGGTGATGTTAACGCAGGTTAAGAAGAGAGGCAGCAGGAGACATTCCCATTACAGCTGGTGTAGAGGTTCCTCAGTAGCTGATAGGGTATTAGAGAATCGTGCAAATGTGGGGGCAGAATTCAAATGAAGATGATGGGAAGAGAAGGGAGCAATATTTTGGAGCTGACGAATATTCTTTTGTTATATGGGAATGGGTATGAGAAATTTTGAGATTGCTTGTTCCCACAAAGAGGTTGCAATGGTCTTGGCACTGGCAAGAGGTCAGGCTAGCTCTGCAATGTAAGGTTGGGACAGAGAAGGCTTCAGAGAAGTATGTTTCAGAGGGGTCAGAAGAAGAATGCAGGTCACTGGAAGGGCTGCCCAGTTGGGTGTGTTTGTGGTGTGTGGCTTTGAAAAATCCGAAGTAGAATTTGGAAAAGGAAGATGCTGATTCCTCCTCTGTGCCCAGGTAGCATTCTGCTAAAGTAGCCCAAAAGCTGCTTTAGTTTTACTTGCACTTTAGAGGATCTGACCTTGGGGCTGCTTTAAATTGCCTCCTTCATGTTGTGTTCTGAGAGACAAGAATTGGCAGAGGGGAAAATAACAGCTGTGAATTGTGGATGAAGAGGCCAGCCATTTCTGTCCAAAGCATTGAACAGCATGCACCAGGACTGGTGCTGCTCTGCTCTGGCCTGGGAAGGATGGTTTGCTTGCTTTCACTGGGGTAAGAATTGTGCAAGGCTGGATGGGCCCGGGCAAGCCTGCAGGCCTGGCAATACCAGGTAATTTAAGATTTTCCTAGCTTTTTGTTGGCTCCTCTCCAACCTCTTGGTTCAGACTTCACAAAAAATGCTCCAGTATTTACATGAGCAAAATAAATAATTCTAAACACTACTACAATACATTTTACATTTGCAGGATATTGATGTGATATTTAGCAACATTTCAGATATTCACGAGTTGACAGTGAAGCTTTTGGGATTGATTGAGGATACTGTTGAAATGACTGATGAAAGTAGCCCTCATCCTCTGGCTGGCAGCTGCTTTGAGGATCTTGCAGAGGTACGGTGGTTTGTTGGTTCTTCTTGTTGGTTTATTTTAAATCACTGATTGTTTTATTTTCTCAGTAAACTTTTGGTCATGACTGAGATCTCTGATAAATTTGCAATTGTAAAATGTCTTTTTAATAAGCTCTGGGTAGAGATCTTCCCTACCCATTCTTAGTAATAAGCTAAAGTGTGTTTTCTACCCGTCACAGAAACAATACCAAGCAGGTAAGCACAAAACTAAAATCTTATTTCAAAGTGGGAATGAATTGCTACCGTCCTGTAGGGATGTGGATTTGAAAAGTAACTACCTGGGATTGCTTACTGAAAGAAAGTGGTGCATCTGATTTGTAGGCATTGGTGTCAGGATGAGGGCTACCCCAAAATCATAGCAGTTGAATGTAGATCTGCAAGATGAGTGGCTTGCATTACTCTGGACAGTGAGCTAATTCAAACAAAATGTATTTTTAATTAAGGCAAATGCATTATTGTACATCTGGAATGGGAACTGTCTCTGCAAAGTGATGGCCCTGGGAAAGAATGAAGTATCAAAATAGATGTGCAGCTGAACAGAAGCTTATGTTTCAGTAGTGCAGCAAAAGTGCAACTGATACCCATTGACGTATAAAATAGACATTAAAGAGAAGAAATAAGGGAAGACACTACACACGGACTTGATGTGGCTCATACTGAAACATTATTAACAATTATTTTGTCAGTTTTGTGGGGTCTTTCAGTTTTGGGGTTTTTTTTTTTAATGGCCATTGAAATATTGGAAGGACTACAGAAGAGAGTCACAGAACTAAAGTTTTGAGAAAGTGCTTTAGAGTAAGATTTATCTCGGCTTATGCAAACCAGGATAGGTATGTATGTACCTTCTTGTCCTGAAAACAGAGTACAAAATTGCTCTTGAATGCAGCAGAGAGGTGCGCAGCAAAAAAAAAGCTGTTTCTGAAAGACAAGAGGACAGTTCAGTTCAGAAATACACCACAGCTTTTTAACTATCAAGGGCAGCTACCTGGAAGCAAACTACCAAGGTAGATGTGGAGATCTGCTATCTCTGGACATGTTTGAATGGAGTCTACTTTTTCTTGAGAGGTCTGTTGACCACAGGTTTTTTGTACCAAAATGTACAAAATGGACATTGTAATCATTGACTGTATTTCAGAGGAAGTCAAAAGAGATGTTGTGGCCCAAGAGAGAATCTCTCAGATGAACCACATGGTGAATGTGACGTTTATGGGGTTTATCTTAAAATTATTATATTTATAAAGAAAATGACAACCAATACAACTTCCATTTCACTTTTACATTTCTTTTTTTTTTTAATCTGAGGACTGCATGAACACACCAGTACCATTTGGTAAACAGTTACATTTTTGTGGGGGTGAAGAATATGGATCCTTCAGCCCATGTGCTGTTCACTTAAGAATATACCATGAAGTTTTTGTGGCACTACTTCAATAAAGCACTCATGACATATCATTAGGAAAGTCCAGTTGCCTAGGTGTTAGCTCTTAAGGCATAATTGCTTATATAATGACAAGGAGAAGCATTTGAACAATGAATTTAAGTAGCTTATATTAAAATCGAAAAAACACTTAAAATTTGGAATAGAACAGCACTCTCCTGGAAAACATGCATATCTCCATTTATTGAAAAAGCTACTTTTAGGCAGCTTGTGCTTTAAGAGAAACAAATCCTTTCCCATGAGTAAAAAATCTCACCTGATTTTCATTAACTGAAAAACTTAATAGGAAATGAAGAACAGATTATTCAAGCCTTTTTATATAGATAGTAAGTTTGACTATAATAATTCAGTTAATATGGAGCAAGACTTACTTAATACCTAGACTGTTCGTTTGATCATCTCACATGTTGCTATCATCCTTCTGTGTGTATTTGCAAAAGGGATCATTAAAAGAGGTATAAAAGTGAAGTGTTTATTTGCTCTGCCTATCTTACTGCCAGGCTTGTTTGCTTAGTGTTTCCATTATAAAGGTCCTTCAACTTATTTGGAAGGATAATTGAAAACAAACAACCCTTGCGAACTGGAATCTTGTGCTTTGTTTTTCTGTACCAGTTCTCTGGAAGGTTTAAGCATAAATACTGTACTGTTCTTGAGATAAGGAAGTATGGGGAAAATAAAACTTTTTTTCTCGTGTGGAGGAAATTAAAACACTTGATGCCTGACACATATGAGTGGGAAATGGCTATTTGTTAATGTGTTGGAAAAAAATTTATTAGGTGGTAACTTTTACAGTTCTAACCACTACAAGGTGTTTTAATAATTGCCTGAGGTAATCTCTTTAGTGATGTTTAATGCCAGGGGAGCCTCAGAACCGAGGGTCTGTGCCTACTTTGAAGCGGTCTTCAGAAGGCAGCCAATAAAGCAAGGTTATTATCACTAGATTATAAATTTGTTATGCTGGTGTTTGCATTTCCAGGAGAAGTTTTAGGTTTCCAAAAGCGAAGCAACAAAGGTGGGAATCAGTGCACTACAGGGAAAGGCACTAATGAAACCTACAAACACCAATCCACGACTATGTGCTGCTTTAAGATAACTTACAGGGGTGCCAGTTAATGTCTCCGTATTTCAGTGGCTTTTGCAACGTTGCAAGAATAACCCTCCCCCTCCCCCCTTTTTTTTTTAATTAGTCTTCTTGGGAAGGAAACTCGAGGTTGGTTTCAAACTTGTGTTCAACAAACAAAAAAACCTGCAGTACTGATTAAAGTCTGAGTGGAAGAAACTGAAAACACTTCCAAAAAGCAGTAAAAAGTTTAAAAAGAGAGCACAGAGCAAGTATGTAGGACATGTAGTGACAGGACAAGGGGCAATGGCTTTAAGCTGACAGAGGGTAGGTTTAGATTAGATATTAGGAAGAAGCTCTTCCCTGTGAGGGTGCTGAGGCGCTGGCACAGGTTGCCCAGAGAAGCTGTGGCTGCCCCATCCCTGGCAGTGTTCAAGGCCAGGTTGGATACAGGGGCTTGGAGCAACCTGCTCTAGTGGAAGGTGTCCCTGCCCCATGGCAGGGGGTTGGAACTGGATGGTCTTGAAGGTCCTTTCAGACCCGAACGGTTCTATGTGTTGGTCTGGCTCCCCCAGTACCTCGGCATGCAAACGTAAGGTTACATTTTGAGCCCCGCTCTTCTCTTGTCTCCTGTGGAGCAGCTGCAGCCATCTGTCTGTTCCTGCTTACTGCTGTGGTTGCAGCTGAACCCACAATCCATGGCTGCCTTTCTGCTTCTGCAGAGGTTTATGTTCATTTTTTCTTGGTTAGGATGGCAAAGAGGAACTGTATATGCAGTGTTACAGTCCTTAACTGGATGTTGTAAAATACCACCCCTGTACTGTATGCTTGCAGGTAGTGGGCAGTTGTGGAGTAAACAAACAAACAGGCCGCAGAGTGGTTTCGGGTTCAGCGAAAGAAAACCAGCCTGTTCAGTTAAAAGTGTCTATAATCATTTCTCTTCAGCTGCTGAAGTGCCAAACCTTCTCCCCCTCCTTTCATTCCCCCTCCTTTCATCCCCCCTCCCAGATACAATCTAATGCGAATGGACAGCGATAATTACAACTTGATGAGGAGAGTTGAGAGTGATGATTACAATTTGCATGTGAAAAGAGAGTGCATTCCGTGCCTCTCCTCCCCACAAAGAGTTTAATTGCAGCTCCCCCCCCCCCCCCCCCTGGAGTAAGGTGGAAAATCCCCTGGACCCTCTGCAAATGGAAAACTTGAGAGTTTACTGAATATTCAGATGAGCCTCTGTGGCATTTGGTACTCCCAAATTCTGCAGCCTGTATTCTGAAAAGCACTTCTGCATTAAGGTGAGAAGAGGTATGTGCTTGTTCTGGGCATTGTGCCATCAGCACCAGATAACCTGGTGATTCATGAGTGATTCAGCCCAGTGAGTCTGCAGAGCCTGACAGGCTTTGGAGCAGGTTGATCTGTGAGCAGTCATAAATTATTCCTGCAGAGATTCGTGTACAGTTAGGTTTTCATCCCATCCTGCTGTAGCTGATAGTACAAGATCACAGCCAGATACTCCATCCAGTCATAATTTTTGGAGCTGAAACCTGTGGTGTCACCAGAGGACTTTCCTCTGAGGCTCTTTCGAACGAGCTGCTTTGTCCCAGAGCAAGGTATTTTTCCCAGCCTTCCAACATGGCCAGAAAAGTGTGTAGCAGTCCAGTGCTTGTGATTGACCATTCTTATGTGAGGTACCCTGAAATGGTGGTGATACAACAATGCCTCCATGTGACAGACATTGTGGTACTTCAGATTCATCTTTATCATAGAATTAGATAATCCTAGAATGGTTTTGGTTGGAAGGGACCTTCAAGTTCATCTAGTTCAAACACCGCTGCCACAGGCAGGGACACCTTCCACTAGAGCAGGTTGCTGCAAACCCCATCCCACCTGG
>NW_009935332.1:0-33252 GCF_000696875.1 Nestor notabilis | reverse complement strand
CACAGCTTCTCTGGGCACCCTGTGCCAGCGCCTCAGCACCCTCACAGGGAAGAACTTCTTCCTAATATCTAATCTAAATCTCCCCTCTGTCAGTTTAAAGCCATTCCCCCTTGTCGTATCCCTACCCTTGTGAAAAGCCCCTTTCCAGCTTTCTTGTCAGCCCTTTTAGGCACTGGAAGCTGCTCTAAGTTCTTCCCAGAACTTCTCCAGGCTGAACAAGCCCACCTCTCTCAGCTCCAGCCCTTCATGGCCTCTCCTGGGCTCACTCCCAACAGGTCCATGTACTTCTTACGCTGGGGGCCCTGCACTTCTTTCTGAAATGTCGTTCTTTATTGCCAGAGAAGGTAAATTGCCATTCAGTGTAAAATGTGGGTGGGATGAAAGCAAGAACTTCCCTTCAGTAGAATAAAGTTTGTGTTAGTGATAAATACGGTGAGACTGGGGAATGCTGAGAAAATGTTGTGTACATCTCAAATTTAGAAGTGAAAAAGGCTTGTGGTTTACTGAGAAGTTATTTTGCAAAATCAATCTTGTCTTGAAAAGTTCTGCTTATACATCAGCTTATTAAGGGAATTAATTGTACCAGCTGGGAGAGAAATATCTTGCATCCTTCATATGTTTATATAATTCTCTGGTTTTCTTTAGGAGCAAGCCTTTGATCCATATGAAACCTTGTCCCAGGATATTCTTTCTCCACAATTTCATGAGCATTTTAATAACTTAATGGCAAAACCTGCTGTTGCTCTCCACTTTCAGGTGAGTGCAAATGAGAAATACTGAATTGCTTTAGGTCTCATATGTCAAAGGTTTGAAATTGTCATTCTTTATTTCCTACTGAGGACCAAATCCTTTAGATTCTGACCTATTGTGTTGTAAGATATCTGGACTCTTGCCTCTTCCTGTAAGAACTGGATATAGCTCTGTGCCATCCATACTTTTTTTGCAGGTTTTTTTGTCCTCACATCAGACTCTCTTACTTGAGAATAGAGGGTGACTTCTCATACCTGCCACTTGTACTTCTGTTTTACCTTTTAATGCCAAACACAGGCACCCAGGCACAATCTTTTCATTTTCTTCCATGCATATCTAAGGCCTCCTTGTTCAGCACTGAGGCTGGGACTGGCAGTTTTTCTTGGATAATTTCTTTAATAGAACTATCCAGCAAGATCATATGTGATTTGTTAATATATATTTTTTGGGTTTTATTGCTTCCTTCTGTCAGTGTGGCAGATCTGTTAAGGGCTACTCCTCAGAGGACTGAGCTTGTGTTCAGAAATGCACTTGGAGAAGCTGCTGAGCAAGTGTTTGGTCAGTGGTGCTCCCAGCTAAACCTATTATAGTAGTGCTTAGTTTATAGGGTTCACTGGGGCGCAGCTTGTCTCTGCAAGCTGAGATTCCTCTGAGCCATTCCTTCAGGGTGAGTGTTTCCTCTTCAGCGATGAGTGCTTAGTAAGCCTGATCATCTCACTCAAATACTGCTTGGTGAATGAAGTCAGGCCCTTTACCCACCTCCCTAGCAAATTTAAAGCCCAAAGCCCTATTCCATATTAAATTGGTAATCAAGTAATTTGACTGTGAATCTGGCCTCCTTTTTGACTGTCCTCACTATAGAAAGGTTTGGGCTTTCCTGGGGATGTTTCTTCACACTCCTCCAAGCCATGACATTAAGGCAGACGTCCAAGCTCTGGGCCATGGATATGTATGAGCTGTCTCTGGCCATTGCAGGGAGACACAGCCAGAAGTTTTAAATGGGGGGAAAGGTCATTTCCAAAAAGGAGATCAGATAATTCAGTTTCCATTCAATAGTTATTTTGTTATGGAAGATGGAAGGGATTCACTATCCTTTGGAAAACCTCTCCTCATCTACAACCTGAAGTATTGTGTTAATTAACTGCTGAGAATGGGAAAAAAATTGTAACTCATTTTCTGGGTCATAAACTCGTGATTCTCAGTTTCGGAGGGAGAGGAGATACTAATGTCTTCAGTACTTGATGAGACTTCTATATATGTAATGGATATAAACTGGAGCACAATGTATGTAACTGGGAGGAGAGGACATTAGAGGGAAATTGGTGGCGAGTTTATTCGATTGTATGAGAATCCTGGCTGGTCTTTAACATTCCACTGTTTGCTTTAAATTCTGCAGCAAACTGTGGCCCTAAACATGTGGCCCTACCCGTTTTCAAAACATGTTATTTTGGAAATGGGTATTAGCTTTTTTCAAAATATAGTCAAGCATTCTCCGCCTTCTGGGTTGTGGCCGTTGACTGGGGAATAAGGTATGCAGCTTAGTCATAAACATGGCATTATTTTAAGGTGTTGTCACCTTGAACTAATGCTATTAATTGAGTTCTGCACAGAGTGCCGAAATACAAAGGTGGTACAGATTGCAATACGTGAATTAAAGGATGCTTATAAAATGACTTCTGGGTGGCTTAGTCCTCTAGCTTCTTATATTTTCTGTTTCTAGCAAAAAAATGGACCATCCAACTAGATACCATTTTAAGGAGAGAGATTGTGCCAGTACTTGCAGGAGTTAGTGGTGGTTTTGGAGCTATGGGTTCACTAGTGAGTATGCATTAAAATCAAAATGTATTGATGGAAAAGGCTGCTTGCAGTGCCTGGAAGATGGTGTTTGGTGTTACAGATTCTGTTTGCTTAATATTAGAGCATTTATGTGTCTCTGAATCTTACGATGAGTTTCATTAGACAAAAACCTTTTGGCAGACTTATATTGTTCTTTCTTACTAATAGATGTAAGCATAGCGTAATGTAGAACGGAAGGAGCACCCTGGATGTGTCTAGCACAACCCTCTTACTCAAAGCAATATTAACTTGTCTAGTCCCGTTTTGAGTATTTCAGTGTAATAATCATGTTTATTTTCCGTTTGCAGTCTACTGCAGAAGGGTTTAAAGAAGCTGTACGATACGTCCTCCCACGACTCATGCTTATCCCAGTCTATCATTGTTTGCACTACTTCGAATTATTACAGGTAAATGAAGCCACACTCTTGTTTCCTGCCAAAACCATTTCTTAATACGGAGAATCTGGGCTTTTAAATAGGTGATTAGAGGTTACTTACTGTTTCTGAAAATTGAGAGATTAGAAAACATTCATTTGACACCAGTTAGTATAGGTCTGAAAAGTAATGTTGTATTGAAAAATGTTCAAAAGCATCTATTGCTCCAATATGGACATTTTAAATAACTGTATTTTATTAAATAAACCTTTACCGAACTTGAGTTGTAATATAGTTTAAAATTTAACATGCAAATATAATTTCTGTTTCCTTGAGATCTGATTTTTTTGTCCATTCAGAAAAAGCTACGCATAATTCAGATCAGTATTCTCAGTCTCAAGTCACACTCCAGTCGCAGCTCAGCTGGTTTTATTTTGGGGGTTGGGGAGGCACTTCCTTTCAGCAGAATCAGAATAATTCATTCTTAACGTTCACCCATTTGTCCTGAGTCCTAAGTGGAAGAAATACCACACTTTTCTCCATATTGAGGAGGAATTCAAATAAGCACTATTATTTTCTTACTTTCTACGAAATGACACTGATGAAATCTCAGGCTTTATGGAAGTCTGATTCAGATGATAAAAAGTTATTCCTGTAGGACATATTTCAGGGGTCTTACCGTACAAGTTGTTTAGGTTGGCATCTAGTCTGCATTCATAAGCAATTCTGCCTGTTGAGGCATTACTTATTTTAGAACAGCCGCGGTTGGTTTGAGTGCAAATCACTTGCACATACTTTATTGTTACGTGCACTAGCAAGGTGGTTCACATCAGTACATATTTCCCTTGGGTATAACAACTAAAAGCCAAAAAGTAACTAAGCGTGTATCTTTTTGCTTACAAGCAAATGTTTTTGCTGTGAGTTATGACAAGAGAGGCCAGCGGTCAGCAGAATTTTAACATCTGAGATCTATAATAATCATTCTTGAGTAAGAAAAAGTAATGTTGCTGTAGAAAATGCAGTCTCTTTTAAAAAGCTCAAATCTGTAAGTATTTTTCAAGTAGATGAGGATACTGTAAAAAAGGTTTGTCCCTTTGTGTTGGGAAAGTTATGCTTATAAGAGTAAGTGAATTATTAACTAACTGGGATATACTTAAACAGGTGAAATATGCTGTGGCTATAGGCTGACATTTTGAAATAGTAACAGAGATCACAGTGATACTAGCAGTGTTGTACCAGCGTGCTATATGCTCTTTGTATTTCAAAGGATTTACTTGTATAAAGGAAAAAAAGGAAACTTTGCAGCATAGACCTTGCATATAATAAAACAGAAAAATTTCTCAAAAGAATCTGAATCCAAAAAATAGCAGTTAAGACCAGATCCGTAGTTAGCACCTGGCACATAGTCCTTTTTTTCTCTTTTCTTCAATTTCAGTCTTGTTTTCATTATGACTGCTCTGATTTTTTCATGTCTTGATATAGATAAGTAAAAATAAGGATGTTTTGTTTTGACCTGTGAGTGACACATCTCCAATGTATGGTTAACCAATATTTTGTAGAAAGGTTTAAATCCAGGTGGTCTCAATAGATTTTTAATCTTTAAGCATTTCTATTAATAGTCAGTTTAGAAAACAGTTAACAAAACTTAAACAACCCCCCAAAATACAACAGACCAGCCCAAAACAACCCAAACTCTCCACCTGAAAGGAGGTTGTAGCGGGGTGGGGGTTGCTCTCTTTTTCCCAAGTAACAAGCAACAGGACAAGAGGAAATGGCCTCAAGCTGCTCCAGGGGAGGTTTAGATTAGGTATTAGGAAAAATTTCTTCCCCCATAGGGTTCTCAAGCACTGAACAGGCTTGGTGGTGGTTGAGTCACCATCCCTGGAGGTAATGTGGTGCTCAGGGACATGGTTTAGTGGTGGGCTTGGCAGTGCTGGGTTAACACTTGGACTTGATGACCTTAAAGGTCTTTTCTAACCTAAATGATTTAGTGACTCTAACAGTCAGTGAATTTTCCTCTAGATTACTGAACTGTGTCTATTAAGAACAGAAACTTTACATTGCCATAGGTTTAGTGTTTGCCTTCATAAAATTTCATAAAATTTATGTTTCTATAAGGACATCTTCCAAAAAAAAAATAAACTGATCAAAGAAGTAAAGCTCATATCTCTCATTAATATTGATAGGCTCAGGTTATACATGCATGTTTGTAAAATTCCTCATATCTTTGAAGAGTTAAGTCTGGCAGATAGTGCAAAACCATTTTGTTATTTATTTGGTTTTAAGTTGGAAAATACAGCAACGTGCTGCATGAAAGATACTCCTAGGCAATGCCTTTTTTAATTAGGGAATTTAGTGGTGAAAATGATTAAATTTGACCTTTATCCACAGTATACAAGATTTCTGAATAGAATTAGGATTCAGCTGCAGAGGCTGACACTTGACTGTCTCGAATCCTTCTAACCTTGTAAGCATGAGCAGAGCAGAAATCTTAAATATAGGGAAAAATGGTAATTGCAGAGTCTTTCGTTGTGATCACTTTAGTTGCAGGTTTAAAAATTGAATTTTATATTGTAGTTTGAAAACAAATTTGCAGCAGTGATTTTTTTTAACAAGCAGGGTGTTTTTAAGGATAAAGTATTTATTCAACAATATATTATAAATTGATGGTACTGCTTCTCTGTTATCATTGTGTTTGTCTCCAGGAACAATGGTTGAAAGAGACCTAGCAAAAATGGAAGCAACAGAATACTTAATATTTTTATGGGTTCAGTAGGGAGAGAAGCTAAGATTGAGACTGTTACTCTTAAAGTTACCCAAAAAACCCTAGTGGATTGGGAGGTAAATAAAATAATGAATGATTTACAGAAGTGCAGGCCTCGATGTTTGCTCTTTTACAAAACTAAAATGAATGAAAGTGTAAAAAAATTTTGTAGATCTTTTCTCACTGGTGTAAAAACCTGTTTGTACAGCCTCTGTTGCAGGACTTGCATCAGAAATTCCTTTTTGCACAAGCAAGAGGCATAAGGGCTGGATGTCATTTGGAGACACCATGTTGGAATAGTTTGGTTTGGCAGGTTTTCATGACTCTGTAGAGGTCACCAGCAAATGCTCTTTGAACACCTTAAGTCAGGTTATTGTTCAGGTATTGACAGAAATGAACCTGCTGTAGGTTGATTTGGAAGGAATGATGATAGCACAGGTTGAAGGAAGTCATGCTAAAGAGGTAAAACAATCTTGAACAGAAAATTAGTAGTAGCAATCAAAAGTTGTTAGGTCTTGCAAACAGGTAAGCCAAGTACATTCTAGTTGTGTGCTGGCACAGGGTGCCCAGAGGTGCTGTGGCTGCCCCATCCCTGGCAGTGTTCAAGGCCAGGTTGGACGGGGGTTGGAGCAGCCTGCTCTAGTGGAAGATGTCCCTGCCTGTGACAGGGGCTTGGAACTGGATGATCTTTAAGGTCCCTTCCGACCCAGACTGTTCTGTGATTTTGTGATTCATCAGACTTTTAAGGTCAAGGTGTGTTTTTGTAAATGTGTCTGTTGATACCAGAGTTCCAGGAAACATTAAATGCAGTGCAAAGAACTCAAGGGGTCATATAATCCATCCAAATCCCAAGCAAGATGTCAGTTAGGTGTACCATTACCTTATCTGAAGGTAAGCAGAGGTCTGTTTGAGTCCAAGAAGGCTGTTATGTATTGAATACAGAGTATATCCTTCCTTCTTATGTGACTTGCAGGCACAAGAATTAGGGATATTCTTGCATGTGACTCACTGTGTTGTTATTAAGCAACCCAAAACATGAAAGTCAGCCTTCCGATCTTTTCTGCTGTTACCTAATCATTGACTGACAGAGAAACCCTGGTCAGTATTCCACAGGATCACCACGGTATAATTTTAAGTTAACAGTGTTCTTTATTACTATTTTCTGATTATTTTCTGTGCCATAAATTGAATGGTTAATATTCTCAGTTTTCCCTTTTGTGAAGATTTACATATCTTCTCTGATTAGCAAGCATGGTACACTTCTGCATCTGGTGTTTAATTGGAAAAATGCTTGTTAAGAACTGGCATTTGGAAAACCAGATGTTAGTCCAGTGATTACAGAGAATGAGATAGCTTCAGGTGATCTGCCTGATCTTCAGGAATCCGTGCATTACATTGTAGAAACAGATTAGATTACTTTCAAATACACATGTGTGGTTGGTGGGTTTTTTTTCCTTTTTAATACAAAAAAAGAGCAAAACTTGCCATTTGATATCTATTAACTGCAAACACAGCTCCATTTGGAAAGGGGATGCAAGAAATTCTGCTCCGCACAAGCAAGGAGAAAGTATTTTATCAGACTTAGTAGCTTTTCCCACATTTAGGATTTTGCACTTGTCATCTTTTCATACCATTTTTGTGTCCTTTGCATTTCTGTGGAGGAAAGGTAAGGAGAAGAAGGGTTTCCACAGAGATAGACAGCTTATTTTTCCCTTCCCTGTACTGTTCCTCAGCTCTTAAACTTCCTGAAAATTTTTGGCCGTGAAACTTTCATTTCTCTAATATGCAAGATGGAGGTTGTTTGGGCATGTGAAAAATAAAACTTTTAATAATATAAATTACGTTAAGAGAGTGGACCAATCTGGTCAAATCCTGTTCTCTTAATTACTTTTAGAGGAAGCTACATATCCTTGCTGAGGGAACATAGTGGGGAAAGGAAAAGAAGGCTTCTGCCATGCTGAGTGATTGTAAGTAAGATTTCTCTTAAAGTATGTAGGTAAAACAAACTTTATCCAAAACTGCGTGGCATTTTGTCTAGATTTTGCTCAACGATCTATTTGCTTGAATTTTCTTCTGAAAAGTTTGTAAGATCTTGAGCATGAAAGGGATTAAAAAGAAAAATCTTATTTCTTTATATTGGTACTACTTTAGGAGTGATCACCTTAAGGAACCAAAAAGAGGAACTCTGTGAATAGGCTTTGCTCAAAGCATATTGCTACAAAGTGTATAAAAAGCCTGTTGAATTTCCTAATTCAGAAGGTTTCTGCCTAGTGGTGGTGACCTCGTCTTTATAAAAAGGAAATACGTAGATTCTCACTGTCTCTATATTTTGTTATTAGTCACAAATTTTGAATTTCAGACTTTTTTTTTTTCTATGTTAGTTTGCATCATGCAAAATTGACATTTCTACTTGAAATAGATGTGTTTGCTCAAGATGGCAGAATTTAGAATGGTAAGAAGCAAAGAGAGAATCTTGGTCATTCCATCTTTTAAATTTGCTCTGTAACGTTGAGCTTGACTCATTGAAGTAATACTACACATAGTTACATAAAGCAGCATTTAATTCTCATCTATTTCAAACTTCCAAACTACTTAATAATATCAGTCACGACACAGGACATGGTTGAAAAGATAACGGGAAAACCAGTATCTGACAGTTTGTGTTGGCTCTCAGTAAAAGGGGAAAAGGTTATCTTTCTAAACTCCCGCCTGCACTTTCCTATTATCTACTGACTTTTTCTATCTGACAAATGTTTTTTACTACATGCATAGCTAGTTTTGAGTCTGCTTCTTGTAATAATGTTGTATCAACTTGAAGTCACTGACTTCACTGAGTAGTGTGGATAACACTGTGTAAGAATGTTTGTCAGTCTTCCAGCCTTCTATAAATTAGACAAATCTGAAAAAAAAAATGTTTATTCTCTCACAGCAATTGCAGTAATGCAGTGAAGATGAAGAGGATCGGGAGTGCTTAAAACAGGCCATTACTGCTCTTCTGAATCTGCAGTGCAGCATGGAGCGCATTTACAGCAAACACTCCCCAAGACGTCGGCCTGGGTAACAATCCACAAAACTGCTCTGGTTTCCCAGAGGTGACAGAGAAGGAGATAAATGATGTGGAAGGAATTGTAACTTTTTTCTTGTTAGATAATGTGTATATATTTCCTTTTCAAGGCATGTCTTTATGCCAGTTTTCTTTGTAAATAGAGTAGCAGCCCAAAACCTTCATGGTCCACTTCTATGAGTAATGTCAGTATCATACTCCTTCCCTAGCCAAAACAGTGCATGTGGCTTATTTGGAACAGTAAGCTTGGTTAGGGCATATTTAGTGCAAAGAAATAATGACATAATTAATTTACTTGAGATTTTTGTGTGTGTGTGTGTGTCTTGGGATGGCAAATGTGGAATGTGCCCATCATGACCTTTTTTTTAATTCATTCAAGGGAGCCAGTCTGTCGCTTCTATCACCGACAAATAAGAAGCAAGCACTTGGCCATCAAGAAAATGAATGAAATCCAGAAAAATATTGATGGCTGGGAAGGCAAAGATATTGGGCAGTGCTGTAATGAATTCATAATGGAAGGTAGCTTGACGAAAATAGGAGCCAAACATGAACGGCACATCTTTCTCTTTGATGGTTTAATGATCAGCTGTAAAACTAATCATGGTCAATCACGGCTTCCTGGTTACAGCAATGCAGAGTATAGACTGAAGGAAAAAATTGTCATGAGGAAAATACAGATTATTGACAAAGATGACACATCTGAATATAAACATGCTTTTGAACTGGTGTCTAAAGATGAAAACAGTATACTGTTTGCTGCCAAGTCTGCTGAAGAGAAGAGTAACTGGATGGCTGCTCTGATTTCCCTCCAGTATCGCAGTACTCTCGATAGGATGCTTGATTCAGTGTTACTGCAAGAAGAAAATGAACAGCCACTGAGGTTGCCCAGCCCAAACGTGTATCGTTTTGTAGTGGAGGACTCTGAAGTGAATGGAATTCCTATCATCAAAGGAGGAACAGTGGTGAAATTAATTGAAAGGTTAACGTACCATATGTATGCAGGTATCCTGTTGTACCTTTGTTATATATATGTTTTTTAAGGTCATGCTTGTATGGGTGATGAAATTAATCCTTTTATCTCTTGTTTGTTTGGTTGGGGGTTTTTTTTTCTGTGTATAGTTAAATGTAAAGCAGAATTCCTATCATCAAAGGAGGAACAGTGGTGAAATTAATTGAAAGGTTAACGTACCATATGTATGCAGGTATCCTGTTGTACCTTTGTTATATATATGTTTTTTAAGGTCATGCTTGTATGGGTGATGAAATTAATCCTTTTATCTCTTGTTTGTTTGGTTGGGGGTTTTTTTTTCTGTGTATAGTTAAATGTAAAGCAAGATTTGCAGAAAAAACCCCACCAGTATCTGTTGTTAAATCAACTGGCTTTGTAAGCAAAGGTGTAAGAAAACATGGGGTATGCAAGTCCTTCCCTTTCCCTTTTCCCTGTACCCCGCAAAAAAAGTACAGGTGGTCCAATAGGAGCCACTAGTATGTTTCCTGAGACCATCATGGCTCTAAAGCAGTTACAGGCTGTGTGACTCTGGAGGAAGAAAAAGGTTGGAGGTTATATTTATTATACTTCAACCTGCTGCTTTGTGAAGGCCCTCAGTAGAAAAGGATGCAAATCACAATCAGCATTTTTCAGACTGTCCCATGAAATGCTATCTTAAACCCACAAAAATTAAACCTGAAGTAGTAACATGAAGTGCTGGTAATGTTGATGAAAATGCTGGATCTTAGGTTTGGAGTGAAAAGCACATACTGAAAGGAAACACAGTGAAGCTGACACATGCTGGTGGAAGTGGTGTGCAATTTTTGTAAAACTACTCGAATAGTAATGGTTTTCTTTGTGTTTTTTTCAAAACACCCTGGTATTTAAGTGAGTCATTTTGTAAAACCGAAGGCTAGATAGTGTGAAGCTGTATATTATATTAAAAAAAAAGCATTTCCCACCTTGAAGCTCAGTGTTGATGCAACTAGTTGGTATGCAAGTAATCTGCAGTTGTGTTGTCTGTGAGTCCCAAGTAATCAGTTTCTAAAATGTGAGGGGGTTTGGTACTTGGAAACTTACTTTTTTTGTTGGAAGCACTTTTCCTGAATGAACTGATGTGTTTGAGTACTAGTTTGATAGTGTAACTTCAGTTTTTATAGCGCAAGTACTTGCCACTTTGCCCTTTGGAATCTTCAATGAAAGCATTGCCTCTTGGGTTTCCGTGTGCTTTTTCCAGTGTTTGGAGCCAAGACTAACAAAATCCTCTCCCTCAGCCTCCACAAGGGCATTTTGATGACTAACAGCATGTGGAAGGACTCTCAGCAGATCGTGGTGGTGCTTTTTGTTTGTATTTAGGTCCAGATACGATTTTTTTAAACTCTGTTGTACATTTGCGTTAGTTTGAGATGAATTTGAAACAGGCTTTGCTCCAGAACACAGGCTTTGCATTTGCAGAATGATGTCTGTCATGTCAGCAAAGTCCCCAGTTGGTACCAGGATACCATGGGAGGTAGCAGATACCGAGTTAAACTCTTGAATTTAAATCACGAGCCACTGTCAGCAGCACATTGCTTGTATTTTCTGTTTCATTGAGTGTCATTTACAAAAATAAATTAATTTCAAAAACAATATAAAGGAACCAACACAGGGTGACGAGCAGAGTAGCAGCCCCCATTTTAAGAGAACTGGAGGTCTTGTCTGCAGAGCAGATTCTACCTGCCTGTTCAGTGGTTAGAGGATGATTTGCTTTTAAAGTGTCATACAGAGTACTGAAGAGTGAATGTATATGTGACATGGAAGCAGAACAGACCAGTGCAGGACTAAGGTGCAAACTCAGCAGCGTTATCACTGAATGAGCAAGCTTGCAAGCATGTTCCTGTATATGGATCCCTTACAGATGTTGAGCAGAGCTCCGCAGGGAATTTAAGCCTTCGTAAAAGCAGTGTGCGTCTTAATCTTTTGTGGGCTTATTGGAGGAAATTTGCTGCCCGCATGTTGAAGACTGCTGGTGTAAGCTACCTGCACCTAATGCTGACAGATTCACGACTATTTGCAGAACAGCAAGAAAAAAGAAACTCCCAACAACCCAAAATCCACACTTCTGAGGAAGCATATGCACATGCACTTGTCTAGGCCTAGTTCTCCTCTAGTTCAGCATTCATTTGCTCCCAGAAGCTGCTGCATATGACACGATAGCAGAGCACAGTAGCAGTGTCTCGCTGCTGTTACCCTTCGGAGAGGGTCTGCTGCAGGGCTGTCAGGATTAGGACCAGATGTTGACCCATCATGGCTCAGAATAAAGTGACTTGTTTATCAGCTTGCTCATTTACGGTCAAAGAAACTCACAAGAGAGTGGAATCAAAAGAGATTAAGGGAACATTATTTCCCCTTTACTATTTCTAATATAGCAGAGTGGGTCTAATAAAACACGTGGTAGCTTGTGGGATAGGCACATCTCATGCAAACACACCTAAAGCAGCAGTGAGAACAGCAGGAGGGAAGTGTGGTGGCTTGTGGAGATGCAGGGCCTTGAACTGCTGCAGGTATTTGCTTTGTAAGGCCTCTGCTGCTTGTCATATTTTTGTTGCTATGGAGGGTACTTATGTGCTGCAGTGTGTGGCTGGGGCAGGTGTGCAGTGTCTGCTGCTGGAGATGTTTTAAGAACAGGTAAGACAAACATTTTGTCAGGGTGCTATAGGTAATTTTGGTGTCAGGAAAGTAAGCAGCCTACCATGTTTTCTTTGTCTTTATAAAACCATGGAATAGCTGCATATTCAAGGAATGGAAGTCATTCCACAGGCCAACACTGAGACAGTTTTTGAAAGCACATGGTGTGTGCGGTTGAATACTTTTACAGGGGAAATGCATTAAAGAACTAACTGAAAATTTCATAAGGAGTATGATTTCAGGGTGGGTTTTTTGAAATTACAGTGCTTAACTTACAGCCTTAGTGTATTTTCTGCAATTTAAACTTTTTCTGAGAATGTGTGTGTGTTTTATTCTTGATAATTTGCAATCAGATAAAAAAAAACACTCCATTTTCTCATTTATTTACAGATCCTAATTTTGTACGTACTTTCCTTACCACATACCGCTCCTTTTGCAAGCCCCAGGAACTGCTGAGTTTACTGATTGAAAGGTAAGTAGTAGACATCCTTTCTGAAGATATTGAAAGGCTTTGTGTATTTACCTGCTCCTTTTCTTCTCAGGTTCTCAGTGCCATGTGGCGCATGTTTTAGTGAAGTTTGTAAAATGGCAACTTCTAAACCAGGGTACAGCAATGCAGTTTTTAATGCAAACTTTTTCTTCCCAGTTTGCTAAATGGGTTACTTGGATGAAGTATTAGGTGGAGCACTTGGAGTGCCTCAGCTGTGGGGTGGTAATGTTTTGAACTGCTTAACTTGACTGTGAGAGTTTATTCAAGTATGCTTAAGTCTCAATGCAGATAAGAACAGAAATGGTCTAAGCAGTTTGTTTGAAAGGCACAGACTCAATGTAAACAACATTTTAATATACTGTGATAAAGCTGCTCTTAAGCTTTCTTCTAATCTTCGCTTAATCAAACTAGCAGGTAGTTAAAAACCTTATCTCCTCGTCTAGACATCTTGTGATGACCAGGAAACTAGTGAATTATCAGGGCGAGAGCTGGGTGTGTTAGCAGTGCATAGCTAGGGGAGGAGGGAATTCCAGGCCAACTGGATATTAGATGAGTTACTTGAGTTTCACCACACTATTTTATTTTTTTTTCTAACTGCAATTGCTCTTCATGTCCTACATAAAGGGTTTGTGTTTTATCTTAATTGCCATCAGTTTTTTGGTGCTTTTATTTGTAGGTTTGAAATCCCAGAGCCCGAGCCTACTGAAGCAGACAGGCTGGCAATCGAGAAGGGGGAGCAGCCCATCAGCGCCGACCTTAAGCGATTTCGCAAGGAATATGTCCAGCCAGTACAACTCAGGTTTATTTGCTTTTAAATTTGTTCTGTTAAAACCAGATTTTAGTTCACTGATTACACGGTGATCCTGGAGACAGTAATCTCTTTTGGAGACTGCTGTGCTGTCAAGTAGGGACTTAATCACTGTCTGCAACCAGACTAATATCCCAAATCATGTACTGATTAGTCATACTGACTTCTGTTGTTGTTGCAAGTGTACTTCGGTTCTCTGCCGCTGACAGCTGTGATCCCCACCCACAAGTACGCTGTATGGCTGCTATGTAAAGCAGATGTGGGTGAGAGATGTATAACTGAAAGTGTTTCTGACTGCATGTTGAATGGATTCCATGTTAACAGGCCCTATGAAGATAGTTTTTCTGTTTCCATTTTTTTCAGTCCTGCTGGTATTTTACTCCCTTTCCCTGCCCAGTTTGTTGTATTTGTACACAGACAGGGACACTCTTGTCTGTATTGCAGAGTGCAGTCTGCTGCAGTGAATCTTCAAGGTCTTGCTGACCAAGCTAACTTGGAGAACAGTTAAAAGTTCCTAGCATGAATGAGGCTAATTGTTTCCCTATAAGGGATCAGGTCGTGAGGAGACACAGATCATGATCAGTTATTTGTTAGAACAACTTGTATTCATTAAACAGTTTTTGTTAGTAACGTGAAGATGTTACTATGAATGGTAGATAACTGTACGCACAGTACCCACAGTTGTTCCATTGCCACACAACAGTCATTCATAGTTACCTGTTTGGAGCAACAGCAGTTTACTCAAAATAAAGGATTGTACTGACATGTCAGTACCTTCAAGGTAGGTGTTTAGAAAGTCACTTAGGCATCCCTTTGTCATCAGATACCTGGGCGCATATATATATACACACACGTATATTTTAAAAATTATATAAGTATGTATAATTAATAATAACTACTAATACTGTAGATTTTGTCGATATATAGCTGCCATCACATTCTTGGATGTGGTCCAAGTTCTACAGCCTCAGTGTAACCTTGATACTTGTGTGTGCTCATGGCCTTGTATGGATTCATAAGGCCGTTAGTGTTCTCAGTTTATTTTTTTTTCAGCAGGACCACTAGTCTCCACAGTTATCAGTCTGCGGAGAGCTTCACACGCTGCCTCTCAGCATGTACTTTTTTTGGTTTCAGCTTGCTATTTTCCAGTAACTGTTTCTGTATCCATCCATGTAAGTGCCTGTGGAGCCCCTTCATAGCAACTCACATGGAATGGGCTTTTGTGGCATAACTGGCTGAAGAGTTGTTGTATTGCTTTTGTTGCTATTTTTTACAGCCTCATCTGGCTTGCAGTTGCTTGGAGACCTCCTCACAGTGCCCCTTTGCATGGTACAAATCTTTGTGCTGGCTGCCATAGCTAAGTAGGACAAATGGTTACCGATGAACTGGAACCTGTAGAAAAGCTTGAGATGGCAATTTCTTGCTATTAATTTTCAAAAACAGTTTATCACTTTTGCATTTGTATGTTATTTTTGAGCTGCTTGAAATCTGTTCCATGTTCTGAAGTTTCCAGGTTCTTTGGATTTGGTTCCTGGTTTCTTTCCTTGTTTGAGAGATTAAGATACTTCTTACTATGATAGTTACTCCTTGCAGTCTACTTCATGCTGTGGTTGGTGAGCTGAGTTCGCTTATGCCTGCTTGATGAGACTTGTGGTTTAAAGCTGCTATTTAACACACCCCCTTCTGTGCCTTATAGTTAATCTTTGACTTTAGGAAATACTACATGTTTCTAGTAGCTTGAAACTCTTAGTTGTCTTACAGCTGAAAACAAGTGTCTGAAAAATTAAGTGTCTGAATGTGAGCTGGTAGGCTGATATGCCCAGCTCTTTGTAAATTCCAGTATTGTTGGTAGCATTGACCCCTACTTCAGAGAGATCTGAGATTTGGGAAGAAGGTGGAGAACATGAAGATACTCATTCCTCCCTCCCTTCACTCCCCAGCACTTACACCCCATCTTGTAGAAAATGCTGTAGACATGCTGTGCAATGCACAGGTATGGAAATGGCAATGTCTTTGACTAGATTAAATACACGTGAGTTCATGAGAAAGAGGAGGTGCTGAGCTGGAAATGCAGTCAGCAGAACCAGGCAATCTTTCTTGCTTTTGCAGTGTTCCTACCACAGTATCGCAAAGGCAAAGACTGATTAGATAAGATTCTGTATTACTGGAAACTTGGATCAAAACTTCACTCCTTTGACAGTTACAAGCTGTCACTGATTTCCAGCCTAAATGATCTGTTTGGGTAGCTGTTTTCTTCATGGGACCTTATTCCTTAACTTATATACTGGGAAGAGGAGAACTATTTTAACTTCTCCATGTATCCACGTAGAGTGCCCTTCGTTTGGCAAAGCTAAACCAGAAACTTCTCTACTGCTCTGACTCACAACAATTACAGATTACAATCAGTTGTCTGCCCTGTCCCGCTCAGATGTTCTTGTCCCTGATCTACAGAGCTGAGCCACCAAAAGTAATAATCTGATACACAATTATCCCTGGTTTATTTTAATATCCTAAGCTGCAAAGACTAGAGGAGTTCAGCAGCACTTGACTTATGGCCGAGCTACTTCTGCAAAGGCAATGGGGCAGGAGTAACCACATCTCACTGTAGCCATCTCTGCTGAGTCTGAGGGCTCTCCATTAATCCCATCACTCTGTCCCACCTGTTGAACTGGCACAGGGAAAATCTGTTGTACTAGCTGATGTCAGAGATTTTTGCTCACTCTTCAGGAAAAGTGATATGCTGCACCTCGATCAATCAAAGTTTTGAGGTGTAAGCTCAACTTGTTTGAAGAGGCAAACAGGTTTTTATTCTGATACATCCTAAGCAAAAAAGGTAGAAGAGCAGTTGTGGTTCACTTTTACAGGCTTGTTTATTAGTGGTCTGTTAAGAAAGCAGAGAAAATTCAAGAGAAAGTTTTGTGTTACCTGTAAAGGAAGTACTGGATCTAGTATGGCCATTTGTGTAATTAAAAAGTTGTGAAAGTAGAGCAGTATACTTACAACAACTTCTAAACTGAAATTTGTGTACAGGAAAGAAACAACTACAAATTGTTTCTTACTAAATGGGAAAACCTAGTTAGCTTTTTTTAGTTAAAAAAACCCTGTAGATTATATTAGAAATAGCAGTTTTGTCTGATTTGGTACATTTTTCCTCTTCTGAAACCACCTCAACGTTAGCATTCTTTATATAAGATTTAGAACCCCCCACCAAACATACATACATACATACATACATATATATATATATATGCTAAGACTGGAAAAAATGAGGTTTTAATTACATGGGGACATCTGTGGTCATTAGTGCCATGCTTAGTCTTTGTTCTGCCCCTTTGTCCATATGCATTTTGATAGTTGTCAACTACACGAATCTGTAACTTGGCTTTTGTAGAATTGTGTTTCATTTGGTGTATACATGGGATGAGCCTTGGAAGTCCTTAAAAACAAACTTTTTTTTTTTTTCCTCTTCTCTCTCCTTCCTCAGAATATTGAATGTTTTTCGTCACTGGGTAGAGCACCATTTTTATGATTTTGAAAGAGATCTGGAATTACTAGAGAGATTGGAGACATTCATTTCCAGTGTACGAGGTATGGTAAATGGTGGTCCCGTTTTTCTTCCACATTTTGTACAACCTGCTGGTCTAACCCTGACAGATTTTAAGCATGAGAATATCTTTACACACCTGAGTAATTGTAATGCCTTTAATTGAGCTGTTTATGAGACTCTCCTTTACATAAGCAAGCTTTTTGCCTGGAGCCTAAACCACTACCAAAAATTACTTCAAGCGTTACGATATTTACTTCTGGACAGTAATGTTCATCCTTGTCTGACTGTAATTCAGACTGTCACCTTCCTCCTCCCTGTGTTGTATTTGTAGAGAATTCCTTCCCTGTTGGTTACTGAGACTAATTTTTTCCAGCTTGTTCTTCTCCCATTTATTAAAAGTTCCAGCTGAAAATCATTATCCTTTTAGGAGATGATACTTGACCCATTTGGTGTCACTTCCTCTGGAGCAACCCCTTACAAACACACAGGTTTTTTTGTCAGCCTATGTGGAGGGCAACAGTGTTAGCATGTCAATGTTAATGATATCCTGGCAAAGCTAGACTTTACTTTTCAGATTGCCAGACCATACATTGGGCAATATAATTCTGAGACAAACTTAAGAGGACGGTAGTTTATCTTCTGCAGAGGCCTCTGTGCTAACAATTGCTGACCAGAAAGGCATAATTCAATTTTGGTTAGTCTCTGAAAAGGTATTTGTCTTGAACTGCTTCAGGTGCTTCCTGTCTTGTCCACTATTTTGTGTACTGTAAATGTTGGCCTGATATTGTAAACATGTATTTCTCCAATCTTTTTGTCCTGCAGTGCACAAGGGCAGCATGTTGCAAAGTTCGCACTTGAAGCTTGTTTACTTTTTTTAGTAGTTCTCCTCTAGGTAGGTGAAGCTAGCAGTCAAAGTGGAGATGGTTGCAGCTGAGGGGAAAAAGTAAAATGTAGTGGATATAGGGTCACTTTTTTCCACACCAAAACTGCCAGTAGATGTGGTTAAATGCGAGTACCCAAAAATTAGTTCACATGTCTGTATTTGCCAACTAATGCAGGTGCAAGAACCCCTGAGAAGAAAACAGGGAACTACAGAACTACAAACCTAATTAATGTACTTGCAGAAATACAGACTGCTGAATGCACATACAAATTTTTGGGGGGTTGGTTTCATTACATTTTCAAAAGTCATTGAAGATCGTACTAGAAAAGTGGCAGGGGTTCTATGGTTTCTATTTTGCAGGAAAATCCATGAAGAAGTGGGTGGAATCAATTGCTAAAATCATCAAGAGAAAGAAAGCTCAAGCAAACGGAATTAGTCACAATATCACCTTTGAGAGCCCGCCTCCCCCAGTCGAGTGGCACATTTGGCGTGTTGGGCACAGTGAAACACTGGACCTCATGACTCTGCATCCTATAGAGATTGCTCGACAGCTCACGCTTCTCGAGTCCGACCTCTACAGGTAGGGATCGAGCTAAGACGTCTTTCTTGGATTGAGTGAGAAAGAGTTGCAATTCATACAGTCAGTCAAAAGTATGTCCCCTTGACTTTCAGAGCTTATTGAACAGATGGCAAGTTAGGATTATCTACTCGTAGTATTTTAGGGTCCTTCCTGTACTTACTTATGTTGTCAGGAGTCTGATATGGAAATAAAAAAAAAACTTTTTTTTTTCCTTTTTATAATACTAACTTGTATTGTTTCCTTGTTAAGAGCAAACTTAGTGCTACATTAATAAGAAATGCTCGTTGCGTCATAAAAAGAGAACAGAATTATCTCTGCTCCTGTCCTTTATAGCTGTATAGCAAAGGCCCAGGTGTTACATGTGTATAACCACAGCACTGGGGCATCAAGGTCCTCCAATTCTGAAGAGCTGTTTTTTTTTGTCTGGTACTATAAGTATTCTGCTGATTCCTAGCTCTGTTGTTACCTGTGATAAATAGAGCTGGCCTTGATGTGAGAGCTGGGTTGTGCTGGGTAGAAATTCTTTAAGGTCGTAGAAAACTCGAAGATGAGGCATCCTTTTGTGCTTCACACAGCAGGCTTTCTATTGAAATAGGCGACTTTTCCAGCAGGTTGGTCGAAGTACTTCAGCTTCCTATTTTAAAACTGTAGCTGTGCTTAAGTTGCTGTCTTACATTTTCTGGAAATTAAACTTACTCCTTTGTAATTGTCTTATCTGAAAATACTTATTCAAAAATGCCAGTTTCAATCAAGATAAAAGTGTATTTCCTTCTATACTCAACTACTCGGCAAAAAGTTATTTTACGTAACTGTTTTGCAGTAGATTAGATTGGATTGTATTTGTGAAATACCAATTCATGGCTAAGGGAAGAAATAATCTTTTAATGCAAACACAGAACATACAATTATTATTTGTATTGAGCGTTCTTCTGCATCTTGCTTTGTCGTTATCAGGGCAGTACAGCCTTCTGAACTCGTTGGTAGCGTGTGGACTAAAGAAGATAAGGAAATTAACTCCCCAAATCTGTTGAAAATGATTCGTCATACTACAAATCTTACTCTTTGGTTTGAAAAGTAAGTACTGGGAGAAATCAGTCACCAGTTCCAATTCCCCACCCACCCCTCTTCCTCGAGGCTCAACTTCACTCCCAATTTTCTCTACCTCCTCCCTGTCAGTGGTGAGATGGGGAATAGGGGTAGTGGTCAGCTCACCACACTTTGTTTCTTCTGCTCCTTCCTCCTCAGGGGAGGACTCCTCACACTCTTCCCCTGCTCCATCGTGGGCTTCTCATGGGTTCATAGCATCCTTTGGGCATCCCTCTGCTCCAGTGTGGGGTTCTCCATGGGCTGCAGGCGGAGATCTGCTCCACTGTGGACCTCTATGGGCTGCAGGGGCACAGCCTGCCTCACCGTGGTCTTCACCATAGGCTGCAAAGGAATCTCTGCTCCAGCACCTGGAGCATCTCCTACCCCTCTTCCTCATTAACCTTGGGGTCTGCAGGGCTGTTGCTCTCACATATTCTCACTCTTCTCTCTGACTGCAAATGCTCCTGCACAGTAACTTTTCCCCCTTCTTAAATATGTTATCCCAGAGGATACAAGGGAGAAGTTTATCCCTGTGAGGATGATGAGGTGCTGGCACAGGGTGCCCAGAGAAGCTGTGGCTGCCCCATCTCTGGCAGTGTTCAAGGCCAGCTTGGACGGGGCTTGGAGCAACCTGGTCTAATGGAAGATGTCCCTGCCCATGGCAGGGGGGTGGAACTGGATGGGTTTTAAAGTCCCTTCCAACCCAAACCATTCTATGATTTTATGATTAAGTACTTCTGAGGACATGGCCAATGCTGGAATGAGAAGGGTGTAGCAGCTTCCAAGTGTACAAGCTAGCAAGTTTAAAATGCTGCTGTAGATAGAGTGGCATGAGAGTCACCCTACTTCCCCTGGATCTTACTTGGGATTTGCTTTATTATTTTACAGGATATGCCAAAACCTTTCTTGGCTTTCCAACTTGAACATATGTAAGACGTGATTACATAAATTTGTACTTGAGATTCTTGAAAGAGAGCCAAATGTGCATATTGGATGTACTGAACAGTGTTTGCTTGGAAAATTTTGATTTAGTAGCTAGCAAAATGTCAGGTTTTATTTATCAGTGTTTCTCAAATTACATCTTTTGATTAGGTGCATAGTGGAAACTGAGAATTTTGAAGAGCGAGTGGCTGTGCTGAGTAGGATTATAGAAATCCTGCAGGTTTTTCAAGATCTGAATAATTTCAATGGTGTTTTGGAGATCGTCAGTGCAATGAACTCTGTGTCAGTGTACAGACTAGATCACACATTTGAGGTAAGTTTTGGGCACTGCTCTTGGGGAAAAAAAATGAAATCATTGGAATCCAGAAATGTAACACACATTTCAGAAGTGAAATCTGTAGTATCCTTATCACACTCACTACCATGGAAGAAAATAAGTGTGAAATGTTCAAAGTTATATATATGCAAAAGCATACGACGAGCTGGGTGTCTCAGGGGGCTTGTAATGGGAAGTGGAGCTTTCCAGCAGATGCTTTCTCACATGTATTCAGCCCTAGAAGGGGAGGTGCCACAACCACTTGATCGCTGTTTGTTAACCTGTCTGAAATTAACCTCTTGCTTCAATGCAGCATTTTATGGGTATGAAAGAGGAGCATCCTAGGGCTGAGAACCTTGTATTGAATGACTTTAAAGAGCATTTCCTATCTATGCAAGAAATGGGGGAGTGGAAGAGCATGAGGAGGGGATAGCTAAAAATCAGATTTCAGTTCATCACAAGAACTTCTCTTTGACGAGAAAGTCTCAGAAAATTCAGTCATCAGAGGCAGAAACAAGTAGCTGTTGAAACAGTTTAAATGGTCAGTAGGAAGAGAGGCTACTACACAAGTAGTAATTCTGTTCTTCAGTTTCCAAGGAAAAGAAACACCTAGGATTTGGCAGCAAAGCCTCCCTTGACTAAAATAGAAAAAGAAGCATGAATAAAAAGTTTTGAGTTTTGTATGTCTCTGAAAGGTATATGAGGCCTTTCAGTTAAATTCAAAGTTAATGTTGAGTTTTTAATAAAGACCAAGATTATGCTTCTGAGTTGATAGACAAACGAATAGTCTGTGTACAGCAGCCTCATGATTCAAATCTGAATTTCAGTTCCTATGTTTTGCTGAGAGAGCTAGGGAATTGCCTTGTTTTTGCTGACTGTGCTATTGAGATTTGCATCCCTGGGTTTTCTTCTTTGACAACTTAGGCGCTGCAGGAAAGGAAAAAAAGAGTTTTGGATGAAGCAGTAGAATTAAGTCAAGATCACTTCAAGAAGTATCTAGCTAAGCTCAAGTCAATCAATCCACCCTGTGTGCCTTTCTTTGGTAAGTAATGCCAGGGCAGGCTGATACTGTGTGTATTGTCAGGCTTAAGTTGAGTTTGGTGCAGATGTGTTAATATTGCTTGACATGTTCAGGGTTGTGTTAGCTCTGAAAAATCTGTAATATGTGTGACTTTTGGCTTCCGAGGTTTGTAATGTTTTTAGACTTCATGGAATGTCTGTGGAGGGAATGTCCTGTGGGTTGGAAGGGACGTTAAAGGTCTCCTATTTCCAACCTTCCTGCCATGGGTAGGAACACTTTCCACTAGATCAGGTAAAAGATGCAGTGTCTTTTATATAATATTTATGTTTCTAGTTTAGTATATGGATTACCAGTGTTATATTGGTATGAATATTCCCTTATTTTGTTTAACACTGCTGCCACATTTGTGATCTCTTTGTGGCAATGACCTGAAGATGTTTTTTTCTAACCTCTGCATCTCACATGAGGGAGATAAAACATCTTATTTTAATATATTGTTCCCATGTAAAATGCAGACTTGGTTCATTCTTACCAGCTAATAAACTGTTGAATGGTCTACTTATGTTCATGCTTTTTTATTGTTCATTAGAAAGAGTGAAATTAGAAATCAGAAAATTAGAAAGAATGAAAATGAAATTTAACAAATACTTCTCTCTTTATCAGGAATATACCTAACAAATATTTTGAAGACAGAAGAAGGGAATCCTGACTTCCTTAAAAGACAAGGGAAAGAATTAATTAACTTCAGTAAGAGGAGAAAAGTGGCTGAAATTACAGGAGAAATTCAGCAGTATCAAAACCAGCCTTACTGTTTACGGATAGAGCCAGAAATTCGGGTAATCAGACATTAAATATCAGTTTGGGAATAGGAGGGGGAAAAGAACGTACCAACAAAAAATTGGCACATAATCACAGAATCACAGATTGGTTTGGGTTGGAAGGGACCTTAGTAGTTCCAACCCCCTGCCATGGGCAGAGACACCTTCCACTAGAAAAGGTTTCTCCAACCCCCATCCAACCTGGCCTTGAACACTGCCAGGGATGTGGCAGACACAGCTTCTTCTAACCTGTCTTCACAATCTTCTAATTCTAGACCTAATCTTGCATGAACAGTGACCATCAGAAGAGGGAGGGAACAGAGGCTGGATTGACAACAAAGTACCACCACAAAGGGAGTAGCCAGAAGTGGGGATTTGTTTACTTGGATTCCATGTTCTGGGTCTTCTTCATCCCCTTATTGTTCTGCAGTGTGGTATCAGAGATTTCTTAGCAGCAAAACACAATGAATAAGTCATACTGACTAAACAGCAGAACTTTTTGAAGAAAAATTGGTTGCCTTTAACCCAAAACTCCCTGTATGTGCCTGGTGTGTTTAGTCCTTCAGACAAACATTCTGTAATGACACCTCTGACCAAAGTCTCCTGACCCTGCTAGCAGTCACTACACACTAGTTCAGCACAAATATGAATGGTCATGCAGCGTGGCAGAAGCTAAGCAAATGTGGAGGTGCCAGTGTCAACTAGCATTATCTTCAGAAATGAGAGTGGATACTTACCCAAGAGAAAAGACTAGTGAATCCCAGATAATATAAAGGAATTTAGAGGAAGATGCAGAAACAGGGAGAGCTAGGAAACAACAGGATTTTTTATGTGGAGGTACTAATGATTGAAAAGAAACAGCTTTAAGTGCCAGCCATACTTCCTGAGTGTACAGCTAATTGTAACCTTTCCAAAAAGCTGTGTGGACAGCTCTCAATCTCACTAGTGAGCAGCAGCAGGCAGGAAGCAAAAAAGAAGTTTGTTACATGAAGAATTAAATGGGCAGTAATACCGCTGTTTAAAATGCTATTTGCATTGTGTTCAATTGCTGTGGATATGTCTGGGAAGGTTTTAGGAGATTGAGAGTATTTATAAGCCAAGAAGTACCTTAAGTTCAAGGGATGGCAGTGTTTGCACTGCAAAAAACAACAAATGGAAATGCTGTAGCTCACCACCCATAGACACCCACTGCAGCAGGAGCAGCTAGTGCAGGGTGGTCAAGCATTCAGGGAGCTTTGTCCTGTCCCATGTCCTGCCCCCAGTGCCAGTCCTGTCTTTGCCATGCCTTCCCTCCAGTCCTCGTGCCCCAGTGCCATGCTCTATCCCTGCCTCTGACCTTCCTGCTTTTGTCCTCTGTCCCTTCCTGTTCTTTGTAGTTAATTGATCATGTCCAAAGCACCTCTAAGAAACAGCGATAGCAAAACCTTTGCTTCCTCTACTGTATCATTATATTCTGCTCCTTCCCACACCTGTGATGTTAAGGCAAGCACACGGGATGTGTTGCACAGCTCTTAACACTGCTGTGTTCTGCATGATTCACTAGTCAAGAACATTAGCAAACAACTTACAGATTTACCATGCCTAGTTATTTGGCACAGTCATTCTTTCATGTCAGAAAACTTACTGGGAACCTTGTTTCTTGCACTGGATTGTTTTTTATTTATTTCAGGGAATGTTTTCCTCTGTTTTCCCTGAAAATAAGGTTCATAATAATGCACAGCTAGAAATTTAATCGGTGAATTACGAGCACTTCATTAAAATTCTGTGTATATGCTTATTTTTAAAATATTATTGATGCTTGTTTCATTTAGAAATTCTTTGAAAACCTCAACCCTATGGGGAAGATACCAGAAAAAGAGTTTACAGATTATCTGTTCAACAAGTCATTAGAAATTGAACCTCGGAACTGCAAGCAACCACCTAGATTTGTAAGTCTTGTCTTGCACATTAAACAGTTAAAATCCGGTAGCCACTATGAAAAAGAATAGCTATCAATAAGCCATATATGTGCCCTTTAGAATCATGAGATGATTTTCCAGCAAAACTTAATTTAAAATACTCGTTTCAGATGAAATTTTTTTTCTGCAGTCTAAAATACTACCATCTAAATTTGTGTGTCCAACCATATAGTTATTTGATAGACTATGTGATAACATTGCTTTTTCACAGTATCAAAAAATCTAACAAAATGTTAATATTAATTGAAATATAGTTTTTATGCATAATTACTGTGTTTCCTTTAAGTAGAAGTTAATTTCCTTTTTTATTTTGTCTAAATGTTTTGCATTGTTGCAAAAATTGAATTGACAAGGTGCAACCTTGTTGCTGAACAAAATACAGTTCAATTTAAAGGAGGAGCAATTTAGGTTTTTTAAAAAAAATAGCTACTGGAGCCCAGGCTTCTTTTTTAAGCAGAAAGATTGCTCTCTAGCACAGTTGTCTTTTATACATTGTAATTGTACTGCAGAGTAGCTGGCGACATCTCTAATTTTTGGGAGAGTTATAAATCATTTTAGCAATCTCCTGTTAGAGGAATGAGTAAGATGAAAAATGTGGCAAAAGCCTGACAGAAATTACTGTTGCAAAAATGCTGCTGACAGTAATTTCTCTAAAATATTTTCTAAAAATAGATATCCATGCTGCTAGTCTTGGGCAGCTGGGCATGAATTCTTTGTAGTTCATGATTTCCAAACCAGACATTCTTATTGGAATTTCAGGAAAGTCCAGTTCTGGGTTCTGTAATGTGGTGGAGTCATGTATACCACCATAGGATGGGAATGTAATTTATCTTGAAAGAATCAGCTTTGATCTGTGCCATGTTACACCTGAGTCTAATGAGTCTTGTTTCACTCACACCAGTGATGTGTGTATGTAAGAATTTTGTCCTGACTAACCCAGAGGATGTAGTCGACAGGCATCTGAGTGTGTCCTCGATCTTGGACACGTGTAGGGCCCTGGTGACCTGAGGTACAAGCACAAAGCACATCTTACAGTGCTGTTATGAGACTCTTCTGCAGGCCTGTGGGGGCACTTGACATTACTCTCTCCCCTCCAAGGCTGTGAGTTGCTCTTCCCTGTGTTCTGTCCTGACTGGCATGCATCTGAAACGTGACTCTTTATAGCTGTGGAAAAAAAAAAAAAGAGAATTATTAAACTGGAAAAAAAAAAAGACTTACTAAGCTGCATCCTGCTGTATAGTGAACGACAGACTGTACCTCAAGTCAGTTCTAGAAAGGCTGTACTACTTTTTAAGGTGTATTTGAGAAGTACTTTTTAAAATAGCTCATAAAGACTTGGCAATCTTGCTATCTGAAATGTTAGCAGTACTAACCAGCTTTACTTTCTCCAGCCTAGAAAAACAACCTACCCCCTGAAGTCTCCTGGGATAAGGCCCAATACTGGCAGACACAGCTCCACCTCTGGCACCTTGAGAAGTCATCCATTGCCACTTGAAAAGGAACCAAGTAAGATAAGTTTCAGTAGAATCACTGAGGCAGAGCATGAATCAACAGTATCGGCACCAACTTCACCGAACACACCGTCTACACCACCAGTGTCTGCTTCTTCAGAGTTCAGTGTGTTTTTAGACATTGACCTCAACAGTTCTTACGGTAAATGTGCAGTATGGTTTAATAATGGCTGTTAATGTCCTTCAGGCTTCCAAAATGTATTGGTGTGTACATCAGCATTTCACCAAAAAAAAGTTGCCAAATTTAGTTGTGGACTGTGAAGTTCTTGTGTCAGTGTTTTGTGTACTGTGATTTACTGGTTTACCATGTATGGCACATCCGTGGCAAGAGTTGCAGAGGAGCAGGCATCCACACCAGTGCATGTTTCAGGAGTGGTCCTGTGGACTGATTACACACTACTGATTCTGATCTAATGTCCTCTGAAGGGAATCCAGTCTGTGTGTTTTGAGATGTGAACTGAAGTGCCAGACTGGGGATGGTCAGGGCACTCCCTCCAAAATGCAGTTTTGATTTAAAAAATGACACTATTAGTTCATATGCACCACTACACTCCCAAGCTTTGCTTGTAGCTGTGAGCAGCTCCGTAGTCTTGAAAACATACATTACGTGCTGTAGTGCAGCTCTTCTGTATGGAAAGCCTTTAATTGATTTTTCCTTTAACAGGAAACAACAGCATCTTTGCTCCTGTCAGTTTGCCACAGTCAAGTGAGTACCATAACTCTATTAAATGTTTCATTTCACTCTCCTTTTCCTGGTTTCAGGATAACTGAATGGGAATTAAACTCTGAAATCCAGGATGAAAATGCGGGCTGTATTCATTAGGGATTTTTTTTGTACAGGTTTTAGATCAAATGTCCAGTAAAAATGTAAAGTCTAAAAACCATCTGGTTTAGTTTTATTCTGTTTTTTTCCCAGGCTCTAGCATGATTTTGTTTCTATTTTGAATGCCCCTGATGATGCTAATTGTCACTAATGCTACAAATGAAGCAACTCAGTAATTTCATATTACCACTTAGTGAAAATAACTGTGCTGTTGCTGGGAAAGATGAGGTACTTTTTGTACCCACCACAGCGGTGAGGGATATCCTGTATTCATCTGGTTTCAGCTTCTCGTTTTACTCCTTTATTACATGGGCACATAGACTTTTTCAGAATATGATTAAAATTTCAAACCGGAGAGCACAGGTGCCTAATGTAGTGATACAGAGCTCTGTGCACCTCAAAGAGAAAAGCAGAGGTGTGACTGAAGTCACAAATATAGGCTGGGAGGTTGTGTTGTTTCTTAACTACGAGGATTTTTTTTTTCCCCTCTGTAAAAAGAAAGGACTAGAAATGTCCTAAAATGTTGTAAGAGTTAATACCATCTGCTCGGTTCAGTGTATAATTCTCCTGCTTTAGAAGTGTTGCATACCTGTTAATGAAGCCTCTAAATTTCCGAATTTGAACGCGTATCCATATGGCAGAGAGAAGAAACCTTCCACTCCAGAGTGGCCTGTGGGCAAACTGCAGGCACGGTGGTGAACGGGGTAGATTCTGCAATATAGAGAGGATTGCAGAGAAAGTTATTTAAGTGCTGACTCAGAGTTCACTTTATTTTCTGACCTTTAGTGTTGCCTGCTAAATGTTGATGTGTATCTTTGATACTGGAAATAGGAGACCACTTTGTGAGGTGCATATCTGACAAAAGAAATAAAGGGAAATTTCATCAAGCTGAAGTTAATGGTTCAGGTTGCTCCTGAGACAAAGATCAGCTTATTTCAGTTGCTTCTAGTTTTGCTCAATATTGTAGCATATGTTCCTCAGGTATTGCACAAGCAGTAAAATGTCTGCCTTTCTCTCTCCAGAGACTTTCTTCAGCTCATGGGGTAGCTTTCCTAAACTAAGTGATGAGCCTCAAAACCCTCCTCCACTTCCTCCACGAAAAAAGCTGGATCAGGATGCTTCTAATGCTAAGGTATTTCTGTCCTATTGTTGCGTAACTTTGAGAATAAATCAGAGAACATCTAGAATCACAGAATCATTTAAGGTGGAAAAGACCTTTAATGTTCATTAGACCTTAAGTGCCCAGGGAAGCTGTGACTGCCCCATCCCTGGAAGTGTTCAAGGCCAGGTTTGGGTGGGCTTTGAGCAACCTGGCCTACTGGGAGGTGTCTCTGCCCCTGGTAGGACTTTAAGGTCTTTAAGATGGTCTTTAAGGTCCCTTCCAACTCAAAACCATTCTATGAATCTATGATCGAGTCCAACCATCTAGACAAACAGGACTTCGTTAGTCTAAAAGACATCCAAATGCAGTTGCCCTCTTAAAGTTTCAGATTCCCAGTGTCCAAACTCTACTAGCTTCTTTAGGTTGTATCCATTTCAACGGTAGAGCTATGCCAGTGTCGTGTTTCTGAGAGCACCTGTAGCAGGTGTCAAGAGAATTCTGCATCTGTCAGAAGATCTGCTCTTTATCTAAAAATCTGCATTTCTTCTCTGTAATGTTGTAGGGAAGTTTAAAGTCAGATGATGATCCTCCAGCGATTCCACCTCGGCAGCCACCACCTCCAAAGATACAGCCTCGTGCTCCTGCTTACACTAACCCCTTTGACCAGCCACTGCACAGTCCTCCTCCTCCACCCCCCCGGGACCCTCTTCCTGATACTCCACCACCGGTACCACTCCGGCCGCCTGAACACTTCGTCAACTGCCCTCTGAACCTCCAGCTGCCGCCGGTGGGACGCTTACACAGAGATCCCGACTGGTTCAGGGAGGCGAGCACGGGCCCCAGCTCTCCCAGCACTCCTCCCAGCACACCCTCTCCCAGGGTCCTGCGCCGCTGCTGCGTGATCAGCACGAGTCACAACAACGTGGTTCACCCGCCTGTGCCCCCCGTCCCACCCCGGCACAATTCGAGCCCTCAGTTACCAAAACTGCCACCAAAGACTTACAAAAGGGAGCTCTCCCACCCTCCTTTGCACAGACTGTCTTTGCTGGAAAACGCAGAAACTCCTCAATGACCTTAGCCATAGTAGTCATTGACACTGGAATAGTATTTGTAAAGTTCCTTTTTATTTATTCAAAAAAGGCAGTGTATTTTAGTACTTTCACAAATTATGCTCTTAAAGTGCTGCTGATCAAAAACAAAAACAAAAAAAGGTTTAAATTGGAAAAATAAGACTATACATGCTCTAGCCTCCGTCTGTTCAACAGCATTACCCTCAGGTGATCAGCAGCACTGCCTTGTTTCACATCCTCAGTGCCGACAGTCATGCCAGTATAAAAAATAGATCTTTTGCACTGTAGAGTACACTAAATGAATTGAAACTGACATCATTTAATTGCACTGAGCCAAAAAAAAAAAGGTGCGTCTGTGGAATTTCTTCAAATTTGAGCACTAGTGGCCTTTTTTTTTGTTTGTTTTAAATTAAGAAAAGAGCAGTGGGATGATGACACAACATGAGGACACACAGCGTTACTGATTTTAAACCTCCAGCCACTTGCCTTCTAACTTTGTGTAAGCTTGGAGGTTCGTGAGTGACAGCTACTGTTCTCAAACATTTTAATGCCATGTCTTAATTGCCATTGATTTGCTGCTAAGACAAAAACAAAACAGGTTGAAACCTAAATACCAAAATATTCAGTCGGTCTTGATTATTTTGAGAAAGGCTGAACAAGGACTGACTACCTGTCTTGGATTATTGGAAAGGATCCCTAGTACTTAGCATGTATCTTGTTCAGATGTGCCTTTTTGTTTTGGTAGGCGAAAATGTCTTAAGCTAAAGAGTTGTCTACTGTTCTGGAGAACAAAGCTATATGCCGTGTATGTACGATTGTTTATATTGTATATTTACAGATAATGCTAATAACCTGTATAAATTTAAGTGACTTGAGGCCTATCATAGAGTCTGCTACTCCTGCAATCTTTTACGGTCAGAAGTGTTTCCTCTGGCTTAGGAACAGTCTTGCCTTCCAAACCTAATAACTTCCTTTAAATCTCACTTAACTTAATCGTGAATCCATTTTGGAAATTGGTAGCATTTAAACCAGCAAACACTTAAAGCTTTATTAAACTTTTTAAACTGATAAATGAATGGAATTTTTATTTGCCAGTTGAACTACTTGTTTGAACTGGTGTGAGAGTGAGTCTGTTTTACTGGTAGTACTGTAGCAGCATTTATAAAGTGGCCAGAAGCCACATTTTATTTACTGGTCTGTGGCCTTTTACTGTGCTTTGTATCAGAGTTCTTAACAAGATTAATAAATCACCCCAGTCTTAATTTTTAAGAGCTTGAGCAGTGCGTGTTCCTTCTAAGGACAAGGTCGGGAATTGCATTTAGCAACTTTTTGCCAGTACAAAATGCCCCCAAGGTTTCATGCTGCTGTTCTCCACTTTCGGTATCCTTTAGTTAGCAGTTGGGCTGTCAGCAAAGCTTCAAGGAAGTTGAGCCCAACACACAACAGATCCCTGGGAGCTGAACCTTTCCTTCCACCTGCTAGCCCATTGGATACTTTGGCTGCTCTAGATGGAGAAGTGGTTCCCACTTTTTCGGGCTTCTTACTAGAGGAGGAGCACTGTGGTGGGATCTGCAGCAGCTCAGGCTTCCAAGTAACACTCTGGCTTTTCATCAGCCTGCCTATATTGCTCCCACTGTCTTGGGAATTTCCTGGAAAAGGAGAGGTGATATACGTAGAAGGGGGTTGCTAATTTCCTTCTCCTGGGAAGATGCATTTGCCCTCTGCGTCTTGAACAGTCTTCTACTGCCTGTCCCCTTCATGCACTTTTCCTGAGGAAGAGAAGAGGGGAAGAATCTATTTGTGCAAGGGGCAGAAGGCACTTTATAAAGGAGAGCTGCTTCACTTCACAAAAATAACATTGAGGGAGTCCCAAATTTGAGATGGATGAACTGGGAATGCAGGCAGGAAATGGACGATGTCTTGATCGAGGCTTTTCCTCTGCAGTAAAAACTCAGCTTTTAACTTTTTGTAAGTCTTCTATTAGTATCTGGAGGTAAAATTATGTGCAGTGAAGATCCTGTAGGTTTTTCTGCAGTCTGGGCTTAAAGCATCACCACCCACAACTGATCAATAGTGCTGGGACAGTAAAGTTCCAGAGGGAAGAGCAGGAACCTCTTAAATTTGGTCTCCCAACAGGGGAAATAATGTGAAAACATAAGATACTTGTGCTAGAAGGCAGCAGCTGAATGTTCCTAGCTGCATTTCCCATGCATGGAACGTGACTTAACCTTTACAGGGCCAGCTCTGGAGTTTACCTAAAGTACATAAATCACAGGATGATTCATAAAAGGGACCTTGTTTATGGATAACTTACCACACAATTAAACTGTCCTCCAAGCATAACAGGAGCTGGAAAACACAAATAGCTATTCCAAGGCAGGGCAGCAGCAGCGATGCCAGCGGCATGAAATATGGTGCTTACAGCAACACATGTTCCCAAAGTTACTGTCTCTGGAAGCAGTTGAATGCAGTCGGGTTCCTACCAGTGTGGTTCGAGGGAATGCCAAGAAAGCAATAAATTTAACATTTCAGTTGCTGTGTAATTAGAGGGGTAGATAAAAGGGGGAGGGAAGAGGGAAAATGCTAGAGGGGGAAAAATACCAAATTGCTGGGTTTGAAGTTGGCTTGTGTGAGAAAAGACAGTTCCCTCAGAAAAGTGCAGATAAAGAGATGGAAGGTGATGGCAATTAATAGTAAAAGAACCATCTTTCTAGTTGTTTTCAGTGATCCTCTTTTGAGTTAACTGATTTTTAGCATTTTCACCTGCTCAGATTAACTTCTTTGGGTTCTATGACATCGCTGTAGCAGATCAAAACCAAAAAGGGAAAAAAGGAACCATATTTTGTTTCTTTTTGTTTGGTTGGGGGTTCTCTCGGGGGTGTTTGGTTTGGGGTGTTTTTGGTGTGGGGGTTTGTTGGGGTTGGTTTTTTTGTTGGAGTTTTTTGTTTGTTTTTGGTTGGGGTTTTTGGATTGTTTTGTTTTTTGTTTGTTTGTTTGGGTTGGTTCATTTATTTGGTTTGTTGTGGGGGTTTTTTTCTTCCTAGATTTACTCCAATATGCAGAAATACCCTGAAGTCTGAATATACAACTTGGAATCCCTAGCAACCACAGTAACTCCTCCCTCGGGGAGCGAGCATTAGTAAGAAATGCTAAGAAATAAAAGTAATAAACATGTCCAAGGAATATATCAAAAGCCTTTACAATTAAAAATGTTGATGCGCTGTCAATTCATCGTCAGCTGCCTTTTTAAAACCTTTTTGTAAGCTTAAATGTTGGGTGAGCGTCTACAACCCTGTGATTTCCAGCAATCCCTGGCTTAGTGGGACTACGTGCCCACAGTGCTTGCAGGCTGCGCTGAACAGCTTGTGAAGCAGCTTCTGACGCCCCGTGTGTT
Source organism: Nestor notabilis (assembly GCF_000696875.1). Lineage (NCBI taxonomy): Eukaryota > Metazoa > Chordata > Aves > Psittaciformes > Psittacidae > Nestor > Nestor notabilis. The sequence continues at coordinate 460 of NW_009935332.1, read as the reverse complement.
AATTTTCAGCCAGTTCACACGTGGAAAGTTTTCTTCACAGCTCTTTCCACTGGCTGGAGTTTAATCATAGAATCGCAGAATGGTTTGGGTCGGAAGGGACCTTCAAGGTCATCCAAGTTCCCCGCCCTCTGCCACATGAAGGGACACCTTCCACTAGAGCAGGTTGCTCGTGTCACCTTTTCACTAGTCTTATGGGCTACATCAGGAAGGTCTGACCGCCGGCCAGGGAGCTCCTGCATGCGGTTTCCTATAACGCAGGTTTCTCACCTCTGAGGGCAGTCTGACTGCGTGGCAAGTAAACAGTAAAAGTGCCTTTTTCTGTCAGACAAGGGTAGTGAAGGGTGTGCTTTCACGTAATTACCAGTCAACTTACAGGACAGTGGGCAGCGGGGCAGCGGTTCGCACGGTGTGCCATGTAAACCACAGGGACCTGTGCTACCCGAGGGGCGCAGCTGCCCGT
>NW_009935331.1:4180-4399 GCF_000696875.1 Nestor notabilis | reverse complement strand
CTGCCAGCGCCTCCATCCCGCTTTTTCCAACGGGAACGCTGGGGTGCGAAGGGAAAGGCAGGGAAAAAAAGTGGGATTTGGCGCATAAGCCCAGCAGAAGGTTGATATTCGCCATCTGGAGCCGTATTGATGATATTTATTTAATCCCCCCCCTCCCCCCCCGCCTTTTCCAATGGGGAAAAAAGGGGGATTTTCATCTCTTCGGGCAGGGGGGAGGGG
>NW_009935331.1:3566-3836 GCF_000696875.1 Nestor notabilis | reverse complement strand
ATTCCGTGGGAAAAGCGGCGGAGACTTAAAAGGGTCCCGGAAAAGAGCGAGAACTAAATTTACCGCAGGTTTTCCTGCGGGATTTCGCCTGGTTTAAGGAATCATTCCTATCCCAAAGCTTCCCGGGCTCCACCGCAGCTCTTCCCGACATTCCCATGCATGGCAGCGAGAGCTTGGGAAGCCCAAAGTTCCCTCGGAGGCTTCCGGAGCCTCCCGGCGACAGCGGCCGGGAAGCCGGAGCCCTTGCGCGCCCCGGGCAGGCGTTCCCCG
>NW_009935331.1:2445-3363 GCF_000696875.1 Nestor notabilis | reverse complement strand
TCCATAAATCCCTAAAGCAGGACCTCGGAGGGGGACACGCCGGGCCCTGTTCCCTCGGCCTTTGTGTTTCGGGAAAGGTGGGATACGGAGCTGCCGGGATCATGGGAAGCGGTGGGAAAAGGCTTCCCGACACCGGCAAAGCCCCAAGATCCCGGCGGCGCTGCCAGCGCTGCCTCTTCCCCTCCTACCCCGGGAACACCGGGATGAATCCAGCATCCAGCTTGGGAAGGGGGAAAGGGGGGGGGGGGGAACAGGGCAAAATTCCCCCTTTTCCCAGCCCCTTGCCAAGTGGATTTGTGGCTGGATTACAGAGGCGGCATTGTTCGGGCATTGTGCGGCTCCCGAGGCCGTGCCAGGCTGGGCGATGCCAGGCGGGAATCGCTGGGAGCGATTGTTGGGAGCAAGGAGCTGCGGCCCGGAGCTGCTCCGGCTCAGCCGGGTTCCGTCCTGCAGGGAAAACCAAGGTCCGAATTCCTCCTTTTTGCCTTGGTTTTCCCTCCTTTTTATTTTTCCCTCTTTTTCCCTCATTTATTTTTCCCTCATTTTCTTTTCCCTCTTTTCTTTTCCCTCTTTTATTCCCCCCTCGCTTCATCTTTCCCTCTTTCCTCCCCCGCTTCCAAGGCAATTCCTCCTTTAAATCCCCGCCGAACCCCGCCAGCAGCGGAAGCAAGCTCTTCCCTGGGAAGAAACAAAAGCCAGGCAGGAAAAAACCCCCCCCATTCCAGAGGCTCCCTCAATCCCAAGTTCCTGCGGGAAAAGGAGCGCTCCTGGGTGCGAGCGGCACAAAAAGAGCTGGAAAACGAGACTCCTGCTGCTTCACGCGCCGCGTTTGCAACTTCCTTTGGAGTTTTCCTCTTCTTTTCCCGGGATAACAGGAGCGGGATCGTAAACGAGTGTCAGGCTCGGCCTTCCCCTCTT
>NW_009935331.1:0-2423 GCF_000696875.1 Nestor notabilis | reverse complement strand
AATCATAGGAGGAGAGGCGGTTTAGGACGGGAATTGCCGCGCGCGCGGCGATGGGTCCGTGCCTACATGACCGGTGCTGGATGCGAGGGAACAAGAGGCGTTTCATTCCCGAAGCCTGGCTCCTTGTTATCCACTACGGAAGGCTTTTTTTGGGATACACATCTTATCTGCTAGGGAATGGATGTGGGATTCCGGCTGCAGTTTGATTCGGGAATCGCTGCTTTCCCGCTGCGTCGCGCAGGGCTTTGGGATCTAGTGTCGGCTTAATGGTGCTGAGGGAGAAAAGTGGGAATGTTGTGAATGAGAAGGAAAATAAAGGGGGAAAATGCCTTTTCCATAGTATCCCAGCATCGCTTTGCATCCATGCTTAATGATGCCGGAATTAGGATCCCAAAAAGCTTCCTCCCCTCTTTCCAGCTCCTATTTCTCCAGTCCTCCAATTCCCCCCCCCTCCTTCGGAACTGCATCGGGAATGACTTTGTCCCTGTTGACATTCCCGCTGTGCTTCCCATTCTGAAGCCTTTCAACTCCCGTCAAGTTGGGAGCTGGAGACGGATGCTCCCGCCGTATCATTCCCACTAAATAGGCCAGGCCAAGGAGTGCCGTAATTCCCTGTTCCCGGTGACAAGTGAGGAGCTGGGGACGGCGGCGCGCCGGGAATGCTCGGGAAAGGGGGAAGGAGAGAGCCTGGGGCGGCGTTTGTCGGGAAGGAGGGATACTCGGCTAACTGCAGTCGGAAGATCCCGGGGTTGGGAAGGGTGGATTTCCAATGGGAACGGTCCTCAGCGGAGCTCGGGCTCCCTGGTTTGGAATCCGGCTGCTGGCGGCCTTACGTGCGGGTGTAAACCCGCTTTACTCCTGGAGTAGGAGCCCAGACTTGAGTTTTCCAGGAGTTGGGAGCTGGGGGGGGATGTCTGGAATGGCTGGAGGTTGCTGTGGAATGGGAATGGGAGCCCGGAGGCTCCCTGCTGCTGTGTCCCTAAAGCTTTATGTGGGCTTCTGTGTACGAGGTGTGTACCTGTAGTAACCTGTACGTACCGAAAGCCCTCTATCTGGTTGTGTATCTACGTAGGTCTGTGTGTTACGTGTGCATGGCCGTATGTACTACACACATACAACGAGGTGGGGAGCTTTGTGTACGTGTAACCATATGTACTACACACATACAACGAGGTAGGGAGCTTTGTGTACGTGTAACCATATGTACTACACACATACAACGAGATGGGGAGCTTTGTGTACGTGTAACCATATGTACTACACACATACAACGAGATAGGGAGCTTTGTGTACGTGTAACCATATGTACTACACACATACAACGAGATGGGGAGCTTTGTGTACGTGTAACCATATGTACTACACACATACAACGAGATGGGGAGCTTTAGGTACATACAACTATATATACTACATATATACAATTAAATATGGAGCTTTAGGTACATACAACTATATATACTACATATATACAATTAAATATGGAGCTTTACGTACATACAACTATATATACTACATATATACAACGAGATATGGAGCTTTACATACATATAACTATATATACTACATATATACAACAAGATATGGAGCTTTAGGTACATATAACTATATATACTACATATATACAACGAGATATGGAGCTTTAGGTACATATAACTATATATACTACATATCTACAACCAGATAGAGAATGTTAGGTACATATAACTATATATACTACATATATACAACGAGATATGGAGCTTTAGGTACATATAACTATATATACTACATATATACAACGAGATATGGAGCTTTAGGTACATATGACTATATATACTACACATCTACAACCAGATAGAGAATGGTACAGCCATAAAGCTCTGTATCTGCTTGTATACATTTAATATATAGAGTAATACAGCCATAAAGCTCTCCATCTGGTTTGATATGTCTAATATATATAGTAGTGCATCCATAAAGCTCTCCAGCTCGTGCATGTATATAGTTGTATCTATATGTAAAGCTCTATGTGGGTTATATAGTTGTACCTCTACAGAAGGCTGTAGTTACCTATGTGTATATGTAGTTCTATAGCCGTGAAGCTCTATATGTAGTGGGATAGGTGTGTAAATATACTCCTATATATCCAGAAAGCCCCGTATCTATTTGTAGACCTCTAATATATATAGGTCCCTATGTCTAAAGCCATTTATATAGTCAGATATCTGTATATTTCTAGTTATATAGACACTTAAAGCCCTCTATCTACTTGCATATGTGACTATAATAGAGCTTTATGTATAAAGCCCTATATCTACTTATATATGTGACTATAATGTAGCTTCATGTATATAGAAAGCTCTATATAGCTGTGCATGTGTATTTATATAGTGTTTGATACCCATAAAGCTCTCTATCTACTTGTGTATAATATATAAATA
>NW_009935330.1:0-1937 GCF_000696875.1 Nestor notabilis | reverse complement strand
GGTGGGGGGGTGTCTCTCCTGCCATGGGACCCCATGTGCTTAGTTGGTCATCATAGACCCCCACTGCCACCCCCAGCCTCAGTTTACCCTGTATGTGCTGATATCTGCAGCAGTGACATTCCCCTCCTGCCCAAGCCGCGCTGCTGAGGATGCCAACAACTCTGAACACAAATATAACCCGAAATGCAAAGAGGACACCCCATCCAGGAGACACCCCCAACACAGAGCAGCTGGGGTCACCCTTCAGCTGCTGGGGGCACACAACTCCAGGCCTTCTCTGCCCATCCCATTGGAAAGGCAAAGACAACACCACCACATCCAGCTGAGGCTGTGTATGAGCCTTAAGTGGGAGGGAAGCAGTGTTTGACTCCCAGGGTCAGGCATTACTGGGGAAGGAAGAAAGATGGGGAGAGCCAGGACCCTGGAGACAATTCATCCTTGCCTGTTACAGCATTCAGTGTGACGGGCACAGTGTCAATGAGATGCCGGGATGAGGACACAAGGAAAAACACCATGATTCTCATTAAGCCCCTGTTCATTATCAATAACAACCCCTGGTGCAGCTTGGCTTCTCCCCCAAACCTGCATTTCTCATCTAATCCTAAATAAGAGTTTCCTAAAACCCGCCACAGGGCAGGAAGGTGTTTTAACCTCTTCTGCATTGTGGAGGGTTTGGGGACCTGTTGGCTCCTGGGGTACATTCAGCTCAGCTTCAACCAGTGTGTCTTTTCTGATGCGTTCATCAAAGAAAAGCGGAGCAGAAACATGCTGGAGAGCAAGGCCTGCACAAGAAGAGCACTTGTGGCTGTGCCTGGGCCGTAAGCAGGTTTGCTGCTCTCCAAGCAGCAAAGTCATTTCCTCCCACACCTAAGAGAGAAAAACTACTTAGAAAGAAACTTTACTCTAGGTTTTACTGGTGTAATATCACCCTGACCACAGCTGCCTTTTAAAATCCATTAACTGCATAGGAAAAGACCCTTCAAGTAGCTTTTTAATGCAACAAACCTGAGAAGTCATTACCCCAAAGACACTTATGTGGAGGGCTCTGGTCCCAGGGCAGTGCAGCCAAACTGTGTGACCCCAGTGACCTGCCCCTCACTGAGATGCAGTTTCTGGCGGAGTAAAGCATCCTTCCCATCAGAGCTTGTCCTGCTCCGGGAAGAGGTTTATGTGATACCTGCAAGGTTCTTATCCCCCAGCGGCCACTGGCTTTTTGTTGGGGGTCAGATGCAGCTGATGACAAAGGGAGCACCCAGAAGGGGTAGAAATGCAGCTGAAGTTCCCTGCACAGCCCTGAGCCAACACAGACCCAGGTCTGCCCAGACAAGGCTAATCAAATAGTGTTAACTGCTCTGCTTTTGCACCGTGTGGGTCGCCTGGAAAGATGCCCCAGCCAGAACCATCCTTTCATTAACACCTCTCTAGAAATCATCCTTTCATCAACAGGTCTCAAGCATCCACCTTTGCACTGAGGCCTGGGGCAGTTTGTAGCTACTCCTTGTTGCTTCCCTGTTTCATGGAATCATAGAATCCCAGACTGGTTTGTGTTGGAAGGGACCTTAAACCTCCTCCAGTTCCAACCCCCTACCCCAGGCAGGGACCCCTTCCACTAGAGCAGGTTGCTCCAAGCCCCATCCAAAGCCCTCTCTTTTTGATGAGCTCTAAACTGTGACTGCTGGCCAGGAGCAGATAACCACATGGTCCCAACACCGTTGTGTACAGCTCGTGTACAGCACCCTGTGTGCTGCAGTTGTTGGCACAGCGAGCGAGACCAGCGCTGCTGTGGGGATCTTACTGCCCCAAAACACATATTGTGTACCACCCTCTCCAGCCTTCCCCTCTGCAAGCGGCTGCACTCTGGCACACACATTCAGCAGCACTGGTTTATTCTCCTGGTGCATTAACCTCCTTAATTGACATCTGCCACTAGGGATGGA
>NW_009935329.1:36093-59719 GCF_000696875.1 Nestor notabilis | reverse complement strand
CGCAGACCTCCAGGTCAGCCAAAATGCCTCCGTGTCCCCACGGCAGGGAATGTGGGAAGTGCCAGGGTGCTTTCTGTGGGAGCTGGGCAGCACTTGGAGTTTCGGACCAGCTCCTTCCTTGCCTGTGGCACTGCTTGCCTCTAGCGTAGGTGTCTTTGCATCATCTACCACTGACTGACCATCCTGGGTCCTGCATGGGGTTTCCAGGCCAAATTGTAGGGGGGAATTGCTTGCCCGGCCCTCTGCTCATGTGACCACAAGCCAGGGGGCTATGAGCCTGGGAGATGGCCAAGCAGCAGGGAATGTGGCTGGGTGCAGGCACTGGACCTGACCTCCTGGGCATCCATCTGCATATTCAGAAGTCATTCCCAGCCAGTTGGCTGCCTCTGGCCTCCTCACTCCCTCTTTAAAGTACCTGAGCACAGTGGGAGGACACATGGGCGCTGCCTCTGTGCATCCCACAGCCCCAGATGTCTGTCCTTGGGGCACCGTGCTCCTTGCAGCCCTGGAGCCGAGGCGAGTGGAGCGGGGAGGTGCGAGTGGTTCAGGATGGGACCACTTGCTGAAGACAGAGGGATGCAGCAGCTGGGGAAGGCTCAGGGGGGATTGCAGTGCTGGGGGGGTGGCAGGCTGCTCCATGCACAGCTCTCCCACCAAGGAGCACCTGGGGAGCCCGTGGGGGATGGCTCCCACTTTGGAGAGGACACGCTTGCCTTCTCTTCTGAGCATCTTCATTTCATTCCTCGGTCTTTTTCATCAGGTAAGAGGAGCCTCAGCTGCTTTTTGGTGTTTTGGAAGGTGATACTGGTGCAGGCTGGTAGTAAGGGTAGGAACCAAAGAATGCATCTGCTAACTTGGCGGGGAAGGGGCTGCATCAGTGGGAGCAGTTTGCTTGGGGCAGCACCTCCTGGTCCTGCAGCACTGGGGAGGCTGTGGAGGTGGGGGGAGAGAGCAAAGGCCATAGCCTGACACCACAGGCTCTGCTCCCTCCCTCCGATGTCTGGCAGAAAGATGTTGGTGCTGGAAGCCTCAGACAAGTGGAGGGCTTCTTGCCAGCTCTGATCTGATCTGCTTATGAGGGATGTATTGCCCTGAGTTTCTGAGTCGTGGAAGCCTTAGCACAGGGGACAGGTAAGAACCCTGACCTTGCTGTCGAGCACAGAGGCGGTGAGAAATTGTGACCAAGTGCCAAAAAGAAGGTGTTTTTGTAACAAACCGAGTGAGGTGGCAGGACCGGCTGTCTCGTGCCCATGCCACGCAGAAAGGCTTAAGGGTGGATGAAATCTATGACTGCATCGCATTTGCTGTGTGGCTTTGTTGGAAGCGGCTGGCAGGCAAAGAGGTGGCCGCAGGCGATGGTAAAGCTCGTTATACAAGGGCAGGGGTGATGCTGAGAGCTGCTGGTACACTGACCTAACCCTGGCCATAGGTGAACTGTGGTAGACTGTTAGGAAAATAAAACCCTAATGGTTGGGAGGGGTGCGGAGACAGCATAGGAGAGCAACAAGTGGTGTAGGACAACTCAGAAAACACTTGGTTTGTCAAGGCTAGTGCTCTACAAAAGGTAGAGCTCTCCCAGATGCCTGCCTGGAATACTGCGCTGCTCAAAGAAAGGCAACCTGCTAAAAAACAGTGAGAAGAAACTCATTTCCTACACTGCTCATTAGTCTGGAGGACTTGCCATGGAGCAGTCAGTCACAGGGACAGGAGACTGATGGTGTTGAAAATGATCAGACATTTCTGGGTATAGGAAAAGAATCTCAGACACTTTAAAGGTGCCTGGGAAAGACATAAACTGTCCTCCTTCAGGAATGCAAAGCTACTGCTAATTAATGTGGATGGGTAAGAAGCATCCCACAGAGATGGTTATCCTGTAATTGCTCGGGATATGAGCTTTTGTACCTTCTTGTGCAAAGCTGTTTCAGTGAGCCAACGAGCGGAGGGGATGGATCCCTGCCTGGGGTCAGCGTGACAATTTTAAGCCCAGGGATGCTGGCTCAGTAGTTTTTTCTCGTCCTTGGTAATCCCCATCCCTTTTATTCAGGTTTATTATTATTTTATTTATTCTTGTTTTGCCCAGTGCCTAGGAGCCCCTTGCTGTGTAAGACTGAACATCCCAGTGTGTCCTGCTCGCAGCAGGTCACATTCCACTTTCATCCTCTCTGTGCCCCTTTCCACCAGCCTGTTTGTACCGCCGCCAGCAGAAGCAGGCAGCAGCCATGCCCTGGCCTAGGTGCTGTGCGCCATGAATGCCTCACCAGGGGTGTTGCTGCTGCTCCTATGTTCTGCCAGCACAAGGAGCACCCAAAGCCACCTTTGCCCAGGTGCGCGTGGCAGAGGGCTCCACTGAGTGCTCACCACCCTTGTACCTGAGTTCACAGCCCACGGGGGAGTTTCCCCAGGTGCCTCCGGTGCGGGTGCAGCTGGCAGTATGGGAAGTCCGTGCTGCAGGGCACATCCAGGGCACAAACCATGTGAAATGTACTCCAGGCACCAGGGTTGCCTGGCTGGTAGTTGGGAGCTGTGACTGTGGCCAAGCTGTTGCTGCTGTCACGTGTCACCCGATAGCCTGCTCCTGGGTTTTGCAGTACCTGGGTCATTCTCTGGTGAAATAGGTTTTGCAGGGGAACAGGGATGCCCGGGAAATCTGGGAGGAAAGGTCTCCGGCCATGTGCATAGATGGCTGTGGTGTAAGGTCCTGCCCACTGGTGTTTCTTGCTCTTTCTCCAGCTCCATGCTGCTAGTGGGCTGAAACTTCAGACACCTGGAGACACTGCCAGTTTGTCACTGGAAATGATCCTCAGCTAGCCGAGGGTCAGCTCTCTGGTGTCCTGGCAGGAAGAAGAGACGATGGATGGCAGGACTGGCCCTGAGCAGGATAGCAACTGTGCCACTTCAGGGTATGGCCAGCGGCTAAAGTTGGAGCCCTGCTTCCAGAGCGATTCTCTCTTGCCTTCCCCCAGCACACCCCTGATACCGCAGCTGCTCAGCCACCCGATGGGTGGCAGGAGCCTGGATCCCACCATCCTTTTCCCCTCCTCTCAGGCAGTGGCCCTGCCTCAGGAACACGAGTGTGGTGCATCTCCTGGAGAAGGAGTGCAAGCCCTGGCTTTCCACAGGACCTGTGTCCCAGCTCCCGTGCCCTGTGCTGGCAACAGGGACCAGCTCTCTGACCAGCACCTGTGGGATCAGCTTTCCAACCAGCACCTACAAGCCAAGCGGGCCAGGGTGGAGAGCATCATCCAAGGCATGAGCCTCTCACCAACCCCTCAGGCATTTGGCACTAGCCTGGAGGCAGCTTTTGGGCATGAGAGGGAAAGGGGTCATGAGATGCCCTGGGAGAGCAAGAGGAAGCCGAGGGTGCCCCAGCAGGGCACGGGGGCAGCCAAGCAAGTGGCCCCCTCAGGGGGCAGCCTCAATGCTGAAGGCTGCCGGCAGCTGAAGGAGCAGCTCTGCTTCTTGGAGCAGCAGCTGAGACGGCTTCAGGAGAAGTTCTCCCAGGTCTGCAACTCTGTGGACACTACCCAAACCGAGGAAGGTTCCAAGAAAGCGCATCCATTGCTCGGAAAGCCTGGAAACAGATTGGACAAAGACAGTGCCACTGCCAGCAGTGACCCACGCAAAGTGCCTCTTTGGAGGAGCATCCTGGAGGTGCAGGGGCCAGAGGAGGACAAGGACAGGGATGACACAGGTGGCCTGTCCTTGGTAGCGGGGGCCCTCTCACACGCACTGAAGCATGAGCTGGCTGAGGCGATGTCCTGGGTGGTGGACTCTGTTCTGAAGACTGCCTGGCCGAAGGCAGCCAGCCACTTCCTGCAGCACCACCGCAGACTCCCAGTGCCAGGGCCAGATGCCAGGAGAGAGCATTTTGCTGCTGGGAAATGCAGAAAGCCACTTGCAAAGCCATCTCCAAGGAACACACTGGGCTCACCCCAGGCTGAGGCCCCGTCAGGAGCTCCAGCAAAGAGCCTGGGCTCTCATGCTGTCTCCTTCAGTTCAAAAGGGGTCAGAAAAAGCTCTCAGGCCCCCAGCATGAGCTTGGCTGCCCCCATCCAGGACAGCCATCTGCTGAGCCAGCTGCTGCGTTATGGCCAGCACAGCCTCTGGGGCAGCAGCTCTTGCAGGAACCCCTCTTCTCTGGAGAGGGGTCCTTTGGAGCCCCTCAACTTGCACTGGGGAACAGTCAAACTGAGGTCATCGGTCATGAGACAGCAGCAGCCTCTGAGCCCTGCTGGCATGGGCCTGGCACTGCTGCCGGCTGGCAGGGATGGCTGTGGAGAGCTGCAGGCTGCGATGGATGGGGCACCCTTCACCTCCACACATATATCCTTTGGGGGCAGCTGGAGAGGTCCCTGGGCTTGGACATGCTCCCCTTGTCCTCTGAACCCAGAGCTCAGCACAGCCACTGCTGGACTCCCCAGGGCCAAGGTCCCTGCTGCTCCACAGGGGGCTAAAATGGGGTGGGCAGGAAAGGGGTCCTGAGCCATGGAGGGGCACTACTGCTCCTCAGGGCTGGTTGGATGCTGTAGCATAGCTGGGGGTATTGGTCAGGAGCTCCCAAGCCTGCTCCTGGGCCATCCTGGTGGTCTCATGATCCTATGCCAGGAACAGATGTCTCATGGAAATCTCTGCTCCCACCAGCCTGGGAAGAGCCGTAGGGAGCAGCGGCAGCTGCCCTGGGGAGGCCAAAGGGAAAATAGAGCGGCTGCCCATCCAGTGATGAACCACCTCCATCCTGCTGCCAGGCCTTGGGGAGGATTATTGAGGGCACGAGGCATGCGTGTGCCAGGGCTAGTGCTCAAGGACACACTGAGACAGTCGGGTTGCTGTGTGCAGGCTTTCCTTGACCCCAAGGCAGATGCAGGAGGTGCTGACTCCCGGCCACCTGAAGAAGGCCAAGCTGATGTTTTTCTTCACCCGCTACCCCAGCTCCACTCTGCTGAAGACCTACTTCCTCGATGTGCAGGTAAAGTGGATCTGGATCTCAGTGTGGAGAGGCGCTGTGGAGACCCCCATGTCATGGTTCCCCGGGGCAGGGCTGGGTTTGGGGCCAGGCCAGCAGTGCGTGGCTGGGCTTGTAGGTCAGGAGGCTCCAAACTGGCTTAATACCTGTCCTTCCTCCGGCTCTTCCCCTGGCAGTTCAGCCGCTGCATCACCTCCCAGCTCATCAAGTGGTTCAGCAACTTCCGTGAGTTTTACTACATCCAGGTGGAGAAGTTTGCCCGGCAGGCGCTGCTGGAGGGTGTTGTGGATGCTGGCACCCTCCGGGTCTCCCGGGACTCGGAGCTTTTCCGTGCCCTCAACATGCACTATAACAAGGGGAATGACTTTGAGGTGAGGAGGGGAGCTGGGGTAAGGGGTGGCAGGGTGGTGGGGTTTGCTGGGTGAGGGGCAGCTGGTGGTGCTGTGTGGTGATGACTGTCTTGCTGCAGGTGCCAGGCCGGTTCCTGGAGGTGGCCAGCCTGACGCTGCAGGAGTTCTTCAGCGCTGTCAAGGCTGGCAAGGATGCCGACCCCTCCTGGAAGAAACCCATTTACAAAATCATTTCCAAACTGGACAGCGACATCCCAGAAGGGTTCAAGGCTGTCAGATGCTCCCAGGAACTGCTCCGCAGCTGAGTGAAAGCAGCCATGGGTCCTGTGTGCAGTCACCGTGTGCTAAGCACCTCAGGGGTGCTCTGCACAGCGTCTGTTGTTCTGAGTGTTTTCTCTCTGGCCTGACAGACAGCTCCTTGGGTGAGGTGTATCAGTTGCCTCAGGTGCTGGGATTTTATGCTCTGTGTTTTATTCCTGTGCTCAAAACTGGTAGGGTCTTGCCAGAGACCCTCAGAGGGGAGGGATAGAGGTGAAGCCATCAGGTCGGAGCCTGGGAAATCACCCTGCCACAGCCATGCCCCTGCCCCTTGGCCAGCTGCCTTCCTTCTCTTCTCCAGAGGGCCACAGGTCAGGGCAAACAGCCTTTCTGTTTATAAAGCAGGCAGAGGTCTTAGCAGTGGGCAAAGTTTTCTTGGCACAGCAGGCCAGTGGATGTGCTCAGTCCAACAGCACACCTTGGTTTCTGTCCAGATATAACACACCAGTGTCCAAAGAAAACAGATGGTGAATTCCAGCATTTCAAGCACCCCGTGGGGATAGCTGACCCTGTCTGGGAGATGTAAGAACAGTGGTGTTTTTTTTGTAGACAGCATGAACAACACTCCCTCCTGTCTCCCTTGTGCTGTTTGGCAAGAGCCCCCCATGCAGCTGCATGCTGTGGCCAAGCAGGTGAATGTGTGCTGGTGGAAGCAGCCCAGAGGGACCACCGACAAGCAGTAGTACCTGTGATGCTGGAGAAGAGCAGCATGCACAACCAGCCCCCATAAGCCCATTGCCTGGGAGAACATCATGTTGAACACCCACCTGTGTCCCCTTACAATGTACTTCTGCTGGCAAAACTGCCCCAAACACCTCGGCTCCGCAACCTCCCCATGGTGAAAGAGGAGCACATTGTTTGTGTCCTCTCAGTCCCTATGGGTTTTAAGCTGGTGAGGAGCTGGGCCCTGAAGTCTGCAGCTCCACTGCAGTAGGGGTATAAACCCAAGGAGGTTTCTTTTCCCTGTGACCAGGACTTGGTGGCCCCTTTTCCACCTGATGGAGCACGACAGAACATTTTGTGCTAAGGGTTCTCTTGTGCTGGCAGAGGCAGCGATGGTGGGGAAAGGCTGTGAAGAGGAGTGAGTATTGGGAGACTCATGGCAGGAGGGCTCTGGGAGGCCAATGATGTCTATCTGTGTTAATTTCTTGAGGTTTGTGTATTTTACAACCCCAAAACCAAATTTACTGGATCCATTTTTAAATAAACATATAAAGTTACCCCTTTATATGCCTAGAGACCTCTGGTAACTTCTGCTCTGAAGTATTACCCTAGGAATTTCTCGCCTTTTGTTGTGAAAAGAATCACACTGCAGCAAAAGGGCATACTCCTCCTGCTGCATCCCTGTGGAGCTGAGCAGCCCTCTCTATCAATGTTCTGGTTTAAATCTCACCTCAGTGCCTCAGGGTCAGTCTGCTCCTTGTTGTCGGAAGGATCAGGAAGGAAGGGTTGGAGGCTGATGAAGCACATCCCAAAGCCTACAGGTGCCAGACTCAAATGTACAGCATCTGAGCAGTGTTGCTGGTGGCATCATGAAGGACAGGATGGAACTGTTCCTGAAGGCAGTAACTACCTCAGATCTTAAGTGGGTAGGCAAGACTGATGCTGCTGGCGCAGGGAAGGGGTTAGTAAATTCTTTTGGCCATAGGTAAACAATTAGGGGACATAGATACAGGTTTAGTGAAGACATCCTGCTGGAACAAAACCCTGGGGGAGCCATGAAGAGCTGCTTGCCCAGGACCATGTCCAGATGGCTTTTGAGTATCTCCAAGGAGGGAGAATCCACAATATGATCATTAATGACGTTGAACTGGACTGGACCCAGTATTTGAAACAATATTTTTGCTCTAGTGTTTGCCATAAACCTGCAAGGAAGCAGGAGCTGTAGAGCTCTGTTTTACACTGGCTTTTGTGAAATGTGAACCAGCATGACCAAGTTGGTCAGGCCAGGCTGGATAAGGCCTTGAGCAACCTGGTCCAGTGGAGGGCGTCCCTGCCCATGGGACATATCCCTGCTGCATGTGACCCCTGTCACAGCGGGGTGAGCTGAATCACAGCCCCACACTCCTGCAAGGGCCTTGGAAAGCAGCAACCTGGCAGAGAAGGAAGGGGAGACTCAAATGGCCTTCCCTCCATCCAGGTCATAGGAGCAGTGCTATGGAGAAAGCAGCACACCTGCTGGGATGGGGGGAATGCTGGGGTTACTCTAGAGAGTGAAGCATAATGGGAATAGGGTGTGAATTCTTAAGAAATGAGGGTTTCACTTGTGCTGTGCAGGGTATGGTTGTAATTCCATTTACGTTCTAGCAGTGCCCATGATACAGCAGCTGGTTTTCGAGCAAAGACTAATGGGTGCCTGTCACAGGGAGATTTCCACTGATAAAGTGTGTCTGCTTGCGGGGGGAGAAGGGAGAGCCGCTGCCTCCACAGTGACCCTCTGGCTTGGGTGGGCTCTTTCTTCACCATTTCCCACTAATGACCCGAGGAAGCAATGGGAGTAGGCACTCACCTACTACTGACTCAGCTTCATCTTTAAAATCCTTTCCTTCCCTTCCCTCTACCCATGTTTCTGTGACGCATCCAAAAAGCCCACAGCCACCCGTAACTCTTTCCTCCGGGAACAATTCCTCGGGGCTATCCTTTGCAAACACATTCATACCCCATCCACAGCAATGCACCCAGTCCACACTTTGCTGCTTAACCGCAGCAGAGCCCTAAAAATCGCTGCCTGCAGGCTGCTGGTGTCCTCTTGCAGCCAGAAGAGGGAGATGCGACCACGCTGACTAAGCCAGCGAGGCCCCGAGAACCCTTACGTGCTCACCTGTGTTATTACTTACCATAAGAGCCCTTATTACTCGTGTAAAGCTAATTAGACCTTGAAGAAGTTACTAGTGAATGTTCATCCCCTTTGCCAAAATAGCTCGAGGAGAAACTCTGACAAGCTATAAAACATCTCTGTTTTTTCTTTACTCCTGCTTGACTCAGATCTGTTTGCAGTGACTGAACCAGACCTAGAAGTTCCCAGCTCAAGAAGGTGTTTTTAAAGGGATCTTCTCTCACATACACATCCATCCTGGATGTGTATTTGGCATCAGGGCAGCTCTCTCCAGGTAAGCATCCTCTGGTGAGCCCATGCTCATGAAGTCTTAGTAACATTTGCTGCCCCATTATATGCACTGGAAGGACTGATTACACAGGTTACAGCATGCAAATACCACAGTTCGTGTGACACAGATCCAACACTACTTCTCAGCTTAAGAAGATGCTCTTCCTCTGCCACATAGAGCGGCCCTGTGCTGTAGACACAGCGCTGCTCCAGGGGAAGGGGAAGCGACGTACGGGGAGACGGTGGAGATCAGTGTCAAGGATAAAGCCCCCTGTGGGGTCCCCTAGGACAGACTAGTAGCTCTAGCTCAGACAAAAGCTTTTTCTTTTTGCATACCTTGAAATTTCATATAAGCATGATCCATGGAGCAGGGGATGGAAACTGGGGAGCAGGGCTCTGCCAGCTTCAAAGCTGCATCTGGTTGAGCTGTTCTTCCCTTGACTTCAGCAATAAGAAGTTCTGTTTTAATGAGAGTGGGGCGAAGAGCCCCATAGACAGGGCTGCATTTTCCCTTCTGGGGTGCCCCAGCTGACCAGCCTGCTGCTCACAGCACTTCAGGTGCAACCACTAAAGCTTGGGTGCAGAGATGAGCAGGGTGGAGAATCACAGAATCAATTAGGCTGGAAAAGACCTTTAACATCATCAAGTCCAACCATTACCCCAGAACTGCCAAGTCTACCACTAAACCATGTCACTAACGGCCTCATCTACATGGTTTCTTAACACTTGCAGAGACAGTGATTCCACCACTTCCCTGGGCAGCCTGTTCCAATGCCTGATCACCCTCTCTGTGAAGACATTTTTCCTAATATCCAATCTAAACTGCCCCTGGCACAGCTTGAGGCTGTTTCCTCTTGTCCTATCGCTTGTTACTTGGAAGAGACCAGCCACCTCCTTGCTCCATCCTCCTTTCAGGTAGTTGTTGAGAGCGATAAGGTCCCCCCTGGCCTTCTCTTTTCCAGACTAAACACCGCCAGTTCTCTCAGTCTCATAAGACTCGTGCTCCAGACCAGCTTCATTGCTGAGAGAAGGGATATGTCTCACTGGGAGCTATGCCCAGACAGGGAGACCATCGTGTAGCCCAGGGGCTTTTGAGGGAGATAGTTACTCTAAGCAAGGGTGCACAAAGGAGGGAGAGGATAGCCAGCCTCTGCTGGAATGTGAGTGCAGACTCGCCTCCACCACCCAAACCCAGCACCAATGCTCATCTTGGAGGGAAGGCAGCTATGGTGGGAGATGGGAGGCAGGCTGCCAGAGAACAAGCACATTTGTCTGTGCATAGGCAAACACAAGCAAGTAAATCCATTTTTTAAAGCGTGTCTGATCTGGAGTATTTGAGAATGGCTATTCAAGTAATGGCAGTGAGAGCTGTGCTGTCAATCTCTAGGAGAGGCAGATTTAGGTCAACACTCAATACATGGGAGGATACGGTCCATATTTATACACTAATGCCTTCTCAGCTAACTGTACAGGCTGGTGAGTGGCAGGTGAAGGCCCATGTCATTAAGTCCCTTGTCATAAGCAGCTCTTTTCTCCATTTTTTTTTTGTAACATACAAACATTACAAAGACCTAGAATTTGAGACATTTTGTATTTTCTCCTTTTGAGATGACTTTCAGCATTTTTACAGTAAGCAATCACACCTACCATCAGCCTCTGCACTATATAAGTCATATACAGGCTTCCCAAAGCTAGTAATTGGGTTTTTTAGCACTAAGCTTTTGGTTAAAAGTTCTTAGGGTAATTTTTATTTTGTGCATTAGGGTCAAGCACCATTCTTGGGTTTGCTATTCCAATAAAATGGGCAGTACAGACACTTTCTGTGGCTATACTAAGTGTTACCTACAAAGCAACTGTTAGTAATACAGCATTAAGCCCAATTAGCACGAGGCACATGGCAGGTTCCCTGCTGGTGTTTATTGCTCAGGCTTTTATTGTTTTCTCCCTAGTTGTTCTACTGGATTAACACGGGTTGCTCTTAAAAACATCAGCTTGTACCCAGCAGAATCAGTCTTTTTGTCTCACGGCAATCATGGAAAATAAGCAGCTAAAAGCAAGTGGTGAAGTGAAAAGCTAGGAGTATGGAAAATACAAGATAGAGAAAAAACCCTGAAAGTTCAAGGAAAATATTTTACTGGATTTTCCAAAGCACGTAGGTGTCATCCATAACTTTACACAAAGAACAGAAACTGTAAAAAAATACTCTGTATTATTTTAAAAACTCTACATGAAATACCTGACAACATGTACGTATATATACATATCAATACATCTCTATGTAAAACCCATCCTCATATGGTTCCCAGGGAGCGAGCACAGAATATCTGTCAGCTCAAGTAATGGTTTTTCATTTCTAATTTCCAGGCCTGAGAGTAAGAAACAGTAGAAATAAGGACAACTTTTGAAAACACCACGAATCCACACTCAAGGGAAAAGTTAGGCCAGTCCTACCTATCCCTGCATCTACTGAGTCTCCATGGTTGGCTAGGCAACCTGTGGTCAAATAAAAACAATTACAAAGGCTTCTTTCAAATAACACACCTTAGGAATAGTAGCTAGTTACAAAAACATAATGCTTAGAAACAGTATTTTTAAAAGCCACTGTGCTCTCTTCTCTGGAGCATTCATTATAAAGCAGAGTATCATCTACCATGTTTAGAAATGCTCCGGGCTGCAGCTGTGAGCACTGTGCCAAGCAGCAGAAAGCTGTATCTTCTCAGCTCTGACAGCTGCCAAGCCAGAGATTTCCCTGTTTCTTTTGTGGAGGGCTGTGCCCATAGCATGGCTTTTTCAAGCCAGCACAGGTCACTCTTCAAGTGACCTCTGGGCAGAGCATGAGCCCCTCTGCAGTGCTCGGAGCCACCACTGCTGTCATTGCTCAAATAAAGCTCTTCAGTATGTTTTACTTCATCGTGTTGTGACATCAAACAGACTGTTTATTCCGCAGCTAATTTCTAACCCCTGCACTTCAAAGCGATCTCACCTTTGTTTCTGACCAAATTGTTAATGAGCAGTATTATCCCAAAGACCTGGGTAATCTTTGCAGGAACAGGCAGCACCTGGAAGCTGGAAACACCGTCTCTGTAACAGTCTAGTCAGTGAAGGTCTCCATATTCATGGCACAGGATCATGGCTTCCCAAGGCTGTAACAAGCTGAGCCGAGCCAAGCAAAGCCAAGGCAGGAAACAAAATCTTTGCAGATGTCGGGCTTAGTCATAAAGATGATTGCATTTAGTTCTTTAGAAGGGACCCCTCATGCTGGAAGTAATTATTTCTGGACCAGTGTTTTTTGAGCAGCTACTGTGGGGAAGACTGCAATGGGACTGCACTGCATACTTCAAACAAAAAGCTAGCAATTTCTTTCCTTTACTCACTCAGGAACACCAGTAGCCATCCTTTAGGCCAACAGCCTACAGTCTGTCTGCCTCAACACACTCCTAGTGAAGCCCACCATCTCCTCATAGTATTGATTTACTCAGATCACCACACCACCATCTGTGACCATTTGCCCCCAGATTTACTGGTTATGCAAAAGCAAGTTTAGCTTTTGACTGCATCATGAAGCACAGGCCAACATTTATGTGGGAATACCCTAACTTCAATTCCCAACATCTGTTTCTTAATGAATATTAAGGCCTCAGTTAGCCGGTAGACTAGCAGTTACCACTAGAAGATCTCACCTCTCAGTACTACTGTATGGCCTGTTATGTCAGCCACAGCCAACCACGAGCCTCAGCCATCCAGCTGTTCTTTCTGCAGAAGTTGTTCTCTGGCAATTAGTGCAATTGCAGCAGCAATCCTTTGCAGAGCAGCTCCTCTCTTTGCAAACGATGCTGGGAAGTGTGGAGGTGTTCCTCAGGAGCATAGCACTGGCATCACCCAACAGCAGCATGTAGTGTCCCAGAAGTCCCTTCAGAAAAGCCTACTGGCCCTCGCGTCGTCCCTGCAGCATGCTCCAGTGATCCAAGGATCTTGCTAGCTAAGAAGTTTGCAAAACTCAGTTCACCATCTCACAGTGCTTCTCCTAAAAGCCTTCTGGTGCTAGTTCAATTGTCTTTACTCAGTGTAATATTGAATGGCCATGTGTTTGCAAGCATTCAGTGGCTTTTTCCACTGGATATAAACCATAGAGTTAAGAGCCCCAGGCCCAAAACACAACAATGCACACTGGAAGCTAAAGTTGAGAAAGGATTCTCAAACATACAAAATAACAAGAGAGATGGGGGAAAAATGAGGGTGAAGATAGATAAATGCAAGTGTTGTAGATAAAACTGATATCATGTAGGTGTAAAATGAAACCCATAAAAGTAATGGTGTGATGGTAAGCTATGGTGTTGCCAAAAAAAAAAATATAATCAGGGGCTACATGTGAAAGATCTGCACGCAACAGCCCTAAATCCTGGTACAAATGAAGGAGCACTGAGATTAATAGGGATAAAGGTTTTACGCAGACTCCTCTCCAATGTCTGTTTTCTCCGTAAGCCATTTAAACAGAACTGTAGCACTGGGAAAATCCCCTGCCATGACAACTCAGTTCTGTACACAGCATACATGACCATAGCATTGCTTTGGACATTCATCGTGCCCCAGCACATGAATCCACACCACAGGCAGTTCAAAATTACATGCGATTCATCCAGCATCCCAAATTAAGTGTAGCATCCCCCCAGCCCACCTGCAAAATGGAAAAGGACTGACTCATGAGGGCAAACCACCAGATAAAAATTAAGTTAATTAGTCTATGAGAAGTTATAAGGTGATTTCTGAGAAACATCAGTGAAGTCATGCATCTTTGTGCCATTCCCTCTCTGGTAACAGGGCTTTATCTGCTCCACATTAACTGTTCAGAGCTTGGCTCAGACGCATCCCGGGTGCAGGACGGAATCCCTGTGTGCATAAGGTTCAAGGGCAATATGTCAGTGATGCTGCTGGAGGTAGGCTGCTGCTTCCAAAGGCAAAACTGCTCTTAAAATAAACCAAACTCTGTGACAATGACATCACAAAGAAAACATCCCAGCTGAACAATGAAACCCCAGTTGGTAACAAGTGTAAGTCAAAAAATGGTGCCTTATTGCTACTGAACATTCTTTTCACCAAAACCAGCATTTTAAATATTATCCTATTTTCAAAACCTTTGTCTTATCACAGAAAGTCAGGGGAAAAAAAAAAAAAAAAAAAAAGATCTGACACTGAATGCTGAATTCCAATTCTTACTTTTTCACATGCATTTCTACCCTTTTATAGTTTCCAAAATTTCCTAGAACACTGTCCAGTCTTGATTTTGCTGCCAATTTATATCCTGTTTGCCAGGGAAGATACTGACCGGGTGTGTATTTGTAAAGTATTTTACTAACATTAATGAGTTTAAACTCAATGCAATTTTAGTGCCATTTCTTCCAGAGGTTTTCCTTCTCCACAGCTCGTGTATCAAAGGTAGGGAACAATGAAACCAGTAATGATAAAAAATAAAAGCAACCTATATATTGCTGTACTGAACTCCGTACTCACCAGGTCTATATAATTTGACACAAACAGAGAAAAAAAAATAATCACAGCAAAGACCGCAACTTGAAAAATCACAGTGCAGAAGACTCTGGAGGCCACGTACAGGTCTTAAATCCCTGCTGGGCTGGACTAATCCAGCTGGAGAACTCAACGTAAAGGAAACTGATTTCAGCATCGCACATTTATTTAAGTTTTATATAATATATGAGGTGCAATACACATTTGTGACCTGCGCTAGAGAATGCAGAAAAAAAGATGCCCACTTAGGTTAATTATCACAAGGAGAGGAGTACATTATTTGTTTCTCCTGTACATCAAGGCTAGCAAGTAGCTTCCATTCTTGATGACAGTTCCCTCATCTTGAGGCATGTAGACAAGGATAAATCAAGATATAAGGAAATGCCACAATATTCCTGAAAAAAGAAAATCAATGTGTGCTACAAGAGAGAAGTTATACATCTTTATCTTAGAAAGGTAAATCTCCTAAACTGAAAGAACCAATATACCGAAGTCTCAACGTAAAACATTCATCTACATAAGAGACTGATACGAAACTGCTGCAGAAAAGAGTATGTTCCAAGGCAATGACGCTTGAAATCAATCCCTCTGTGAATAAAAACACCCAGATGAAGAACATACATCAATAACACTCCTGCAAACAATGTAGTGACCTCACCACCAATCCCAGCCATCAATTGTGCAGACTTGTAAGTAATGTGTTTTGAAGTTCTGTTTCATTAGGCATGGTAAACAACTGTCCATGAACGAGAACACAGCTTCCGTATTTTTTATTTACAGAACTTGGCACCAAAAAGGTCAGACACAGAGAAGAAATGTCTGAGTGAAGAGAAATTTTGCAATACTCCTTGAGAAAGACAGTGTCTATGAGATTGCTCAGCTGTAACAGCCACTGTCGAGGCACTTGCCTCCAAAACTCTGTTTGACCAAAACTGCTGCTGCATCAGAGTATGTGCTGGAGAACAGGCTTTGAGAATTCTCTGGACAACTGTGGCTTATCAAATGAAATTCAAGACTATGATTTAAATACAGAATCCAAGAAACTCTCAAAGCAGAGTGCAAAGTGATGTGATATGGCCAGCACTTTGGTGTTTAGCAAAACATAAAATGTGCCAGTCAACGTCTAGACAGTCCATTCCTTCTACATAGCAGCACATTATAAGTCTAGCTTAGGAATAAGAGAAGGATGGAAAACCACAGGATTGAGACAATCTTCTACAAACCAGTCCTGGATGCGAGTGACGAAGGAGGAGATGGAGAAATATTTATCACTGAAGGTCACAGGTTTCATCAGTTCCTCAAACTGACCCAAAGCCAAACAGTCGCTTCTGGTTTTACTGAGGTAAATATAGCTTTTTAGTCAGATTTTTATGCTGCTCCAAGTTCATCATCAAGTAGGTGGTACAGTTGTGCACTGTTAGCGTACTACTAGCAATGCAACATACTCACCATGTTACTGTCTCTCCCCAACAGATTTGTAGACAAATTGCCTAAAGGGTATTCAAATATTCTTCTCAAGCAACATCTGAAACATATATACTGCAATGGGCTATAACAGACAGACTTCTAAGTAGAAATGAGGAAGTTTATAGCCAAGTTTACTTTAGGGCCATCCCTTCAGCATTACAGCAGATTCCCTCTGCTGGCTGGGAGAAGGGAAAGGAGATACCAATCATATGCCTAATAATTCCTAATACGTAGATTGTAAACACCTTGAAAAAGGGTATTCACATTCCTTGTTAACTATGAAGTAGCTACTGCAAAGTGTGCAGTATTCATATCACACATTGTGCAAATCTGTTCAAACCATTCCCATTAGAGCTTGAAGTACATTTCTTTGTGAGCGCTCTCAGAAGCATCTCTGATCAAGCTGAAGTTCTGAGATTTCTTAGCCAGAGTGAAGTTAGTGGTTTCTTCTATCAGAATTATCTTTAGTGCTTTGGTTTGGGTATTATGTTTCGTTGTTCCAAGAGGAAAAGGAAAAAGATTCAGTAAGAAACCCTGGAAGGCTTCAGAAGAATTATTTCTTGCTACAATATATTTAAAGACTCTACAATTCAAAAGCAGCTACTATCAACTTAAATCCCATTTTCCATTAGACGTCAGCAGTTGTCAAGCTTTTTAGCAGGATATAAAAAGACTGTTTAATTTTGATGCCTCTCCTTAAGGCAGAAGATCTTGTTTGGTATTTATGCAGCATGTAGGTTCGATGGAGCACAAAACCTTGACTGTGGGCTGCAAGTGATACACCACACAATAAAGCAGTATTAACCCATGGAAATTTTTTCCATAGAAAAGTGGTCACATATTCTTTCACAAAGTAGAAGTTAATGTTTTAAAATTGTACCAGGCAATATGAAAGTGCAACAATTTAATTACAGTGGAAATGATTTCAAGCTTTTGTGTTTTTCTCCAGTATAATCCTAACACAAAGTCAAAACTTTAGTGCCATCTGGTTGTCATTACCTAAAAAATCTTGATTTCTGTGCAACTCTAACTGAAGAATACAATGAGATCTGCTATCAAACAAGTTAATCTCTGCCCACACCTCCTTCAAAGCCTTCTTCAAAGAAAAGAATTTGGCAACTTCAGCTCAAAGGAAATGGAAAACCACCACGTTAAAGAATAGCAGTGAATACTCATTGTTTACACAAGACTTCTGAGCATCCACAGATGAGTAAGTTAAAACAGTGTAGGTGTTTGTTGATAAAGCTGTGTTTTCTGTGATTCAAACGATAATATAGTATTCTCAAAAAAAAGAAGATACATGTTCAAAGGCTAGTACCTGGATCAGCAAGAGTGGTCAAAGAAAAGTTTTACTGTCTGCATCAGACTCACCAAAACAGACTAAAAAGATAACTTTAAATGCTGCTTAAGATACCTTGTTGTCCACATACAGTGTTGTGCCAAATTGAAGTCACTGTCTGTATTACCTACCTGTCACAATAAACATTTATTTTTTTACGTTTTAAGGCCATTTACACTCTGAAGCAGGGAAGAACTGCAGCTCTGTTCCCTTTCTGTGCTAATCTCCAGAGAAATAAAATGTACTTTCAAGCCATCCTTAACAGACATTTATCAAGATGAACTGCTTTCTAAATCTGCTTGCTCAACTACACTTTTGACTTGCAGACAAAAATGTTAGTGATTAATTTCATACTGTCCTCGACAAATATACACATGTAGGCAGTTGCTAAAGCACACACCTCAGACAGTGGAGTTACTAACACATTCTAGCCACACAGGATGGATTCCAGTGCAGATAATTAGAGTAAAACTAACTGATTTTTTTTTTTGTGCGGTTTTGGGGTTTTTTTTGTTTGTTTGTTTGCTTGTTTTTTCTTCATTTAGCTGGAGAGTTTTCACTTCCCAGGTGTTTGGGGTTTTTTTTGCAAGGAGCACTGCAGTTCTAATTCCTCTCCAAAGACAGCAACATGACAGGAATTAGTGAAGTGATACTAACCTTGCAGTCTTCAAGTATTCCCCTGAGACTACTAACTGTCCAAACATAGCAACTTCATATAGGAGTATACTGGTCACAGCAGACAGTTTAGATGCCATCCTAATAAAAAGCATCAGGAATTTCTTGCATAAAGCTGAACATCCATTCATACACGTGTATCTTAACTAGTTAAGGAAAAAACTTTTTCTTTGTATGCACATACAAGGGAAGCAGTATGGAGAAATATTTGAATGACTGACACGCCAGAGCATAAGCCCTAGGGAAAGGCCTCCCTCCCAAAGAGATTCCAAGAGAGTTCCACACGTCAGAAAAACATTACGAAAAAAACCCAAACCAAACCCGACCTGTGTCATTTCCACCCAGGCAGCCTTAAGGTTTTTCATATTCAAATCTTAAATCCTACAATTCAAAAGAGACCAGAGCCTCCTGACTAGAAACCTAACACAGAATGGAAAACATATGCAACTTCAAAACACTCTTGTCTCTTCATTTCCGGTAACTTGCTGTACTGTTTTTTTTTGGTATCAGTACTTGTGCTTACCTGGTTTACACAAAACCATGAATAAAAGAGCACATTATGCTTCCAAACAGTGTTAATCAGCTAGAAAGTGAAATCTACCTGAATGAAGTATTGTCATGACCAATTTTCCAACCTACATGCATGAGGAAGACTTAAGGCTCCAGGCTGCAGATCCAATACCATGCAAATCTGGAAGTGGTAGAAAGAGACACTGCAATTACTGGAACACTCCACAGATAAGAAAAAAACAGTTTCACTGTGAAGAAGAGATTAATCTTGAGCAGAAATCAGAAGAGGAAGTCTGCATTCCTTTAGTTGGTTGAAGGATTCTGACCCACACCTGTAGTAACAGATGAGCAGAAGAGGGGAAAAAAAACCCCAAACCTTTGATTCAAGTTTTATGAGAGAATAAAGATGATTGCCCTAGAGACTCAAAATAGAGAACTGTGCCACTCATATTTTAAACTCTAGGAAATTTCTATTCTTTCTCCTGTAATTTCTACTATGAGAGGCATAATAAAAAGGAACCATGTATGCATCAGTATTTGGCTTCCTAAGGATTCAGACCATGTGAATGTTCAGCAGGCAAAGAAAACTCTCAGTACTGCTTCCTATTTCCAGCCCACGTACATGGAGTTAACAATACTCCAAGGGAGTTCGTTCCTGGGTTTCAGTTTAATCAGCTCACCGTTTGCTAGCTGCATGCTGGCAGAGACGTTAGGACCTTCCTAGCAAAAAGCACGATTTGCCTCCAACCCAGATCAACATTTTCTTCAAGTCCTGAGGTCTGTCCAGTACTGTGTGGGCTTCCAAAATTTTGTAGCAGCAATATTAATAACAAAAGGGCACAATCTGCTAAGGGAAGTTATGTTCAAAGGGCATGAAAAGATTCATCACAAAAGCTGCATTAAATAAATGGTCAAAGAATATTTTTTCTTCTGGTAACAAAAAATTTGCATAGGTGGCAACAAGCTGTTGTACAGGCTGAATTACTTCATTCCTTTGAAAAGGATTCTCAGAGTGTTCCAATGATGTTGAAATCTCAAACAGAGAAAAACTGATTTTGGCTGGTGAGGTCATGTTATCTCTCATTTAAAAACACACTGATGACAGTATTTTTCTGCAAGAAGCATACTTTGTAGTGTGATTTGCGAACCATGATTCTTCATAATTTTTAAGTATTCAACTGGATTGGATACGGCCTTTCTTGGGATGGGTTAATATATTAGATTCAGTGTAGTATTATAACTCTACTTTTCCAATTCAATCTTTCATAAAGAATTAGCACAGCTGCATGCATAGTCACAGATGGATCATTATCTGAGAGTGCTGGATGCATATTTTCCTATTTAGCCTTTAATGAAAAGTGGGTATTCTCTCTGTTCAGCACTGTGAAATACTCTACTGTCAATATCACTGAGCAGATGATGAGTAAGCACTAAATCAGGATCAAAACTTACTGGATTCTGCAGCGAAGGATTTCCAGACAAGCAAAATTACTAATCACCAACCTGACTACAAACCAAGCACAGGATTACCTAGCTATTCTCAGTTCTGTCAGCAGCAATGATGAATTTTTCCTTTTTGCTTCATTTCTTCATTCACTGAAGGACTAGAGTATGTAGCATCTGTTATAGGTTGTAGACCTTGCATAAGTTATTTTCTTTGAGAGCCACTTGCCTTCAAGCAGATGAAGACTGACCTGCTAAACATTCAAACCAACTGAAACAAATGGCAAAGATTATGGCATGGCATGACATGTCTGTACTACAGAAATGGAAACAAGTTCTGAACTTCAGTGAGTCAGGAAAACAACAAGAAAATGTAAGCCCTTCAGCCTGTTCTGATCAGAGAGCCTGCAACAGTATGTTTTCGTAACAGAAATTCTGCCCCAAACTTGAAGATTGATGCATTTTCACTCTGTTCTCATCAGAGTGAAGTATAACTCTATGTGTATTCTCTGCTCATCTCTCTCTAATTCTACATGCACCACAGAACAAAGAGTGTGAACCCTGTGGGTGTTGTTTGCTAAAATAATTTTTTAAATTATTAAAACCAGTAAACAATATGATCAGTTCTGTCACACACTATATATTTCATGTTCCAGAAATATTATTTAGCCTGGAAAGGAAAATGTTAGAAAAAGATCTGGCTCTGTTGTATATCAAAAATACAGACAAAACCATTGTTAGTTTTTAGAAGTCAAGAAACAGCATCACATCATAGCAACAGCATGCCACAAGAACTCCAGTTTTGTTAGACTACTAAGGATAGACTGAAATCCATTTTACACATACCTGAGAGAATAACTTCTCCAAAGTGAAGCTTGCCTGATTCCCACACACAATACACAATACTGATATTTTGTTAACTGTGTCACTTTGTCAACAATTGTCAGTCAGAATTCATTTAAACATTTAAAAAGAAAGCATATATGCTACATAATACTATGTGTACACTGAAAATGCATATTTATTACCTTTTATTTTTAAAACGCTGCATTCAGGGAGCTTGATTTCTTGTATTTAACACACTCATGGCGTAACCAGATCAGCTACTCCCCTCGTTTACTGAAAAGCTTTCAATCATGCACCACAGACAACGCTGAGAAACATCCAATAAACCAAAACATCATAATGGCAAACAAAACCATCTATTAGCACCACAGCTCTCCTTTAACAGCACGAACTACCACCACACCAGAACTAGTTGATTTATCAACCTAAATGCAAAACACAATGCAATCACTCAGCAGAGCAACAAAGAATAGCAGAGAAGGAAATTCAGAAGTTCATTTTCTTCCCTCATAAAGATCATGAGAAAAAATTCAAGTATGTTTGGATTTAAACACCTTGGCTGGGTACATACTTTTTAACACAACGCATTTGCTTCAAAACCTGAGAGGACAAGAAGTTTTCATCAGCAAACCTGATGCTGTGCAGAAGTGATAAAGCAGCATCTATGAAGAATTTGTACCACTTTTAATAGCATGGACTGCTATTCATTTATCTTTTTTAGCTAAACACATTTATCAAAGGAATAGAAGGGTATAACTTCTGGTCTTTGTTGCTTCTTTTAATGATGTTTCTCTATGACACAGGAGACTTATGAATGGAATGAAATACCCTGATAGGGATCAGTGTTGACTAAAAGACACACTAAGACCAAAATGAATTTTCTAGACTGCCCTCCAGAGAACTCAATAGTACCTGTTTTTAAGTTGAGCATTAAAGAAATGTTTCTCATACATTACTACCTTGAGTATTTCAGAGCCACCCAATATAATTAATACTCATGTAGTAATGGAAATTTGATGTAACTGAGAAACTAGGATCCAAAAAATAATGATCATTCCAGCTCTCCAAGAAGAATGAGAAGGGTATGGCTCCTAAAGGCCAGCAAAACCTGGGGCCTTAATGGGGCTGTCTATGAGAAGAAGAGCAGGTGATAAACCTAGAAGACCGTACACATTCCAGAATATGAGCAGAGCACCTCTTCCAGGTGAGGACGATTCTGAGCACTGTCAACATGTGAACACAGACCACATGTAAAATGTCAAACAAAAAACATGCTATATGGTCCACCAAGAACATCAAGTTTATAGTGAAATTTATTGTTCTGCTTCCTAATACAATAAGCTACAAGGTACATACAGTATAAAACGAGAACAGCCACAAAGCAAAGGTGATAAACATTCTGTGATGGTACAGTGAAGGTAATGTCTGTCTAACCCTTCCACTTTATTCCACAAACACCAGCTAAAACTACTGGCCCTCCCCCTCCCTCCCCTCCAAAAGTATTAAAAAGTAAACTGTCTCTCTCACTTAGGAGCAGTGGGATGCGCTGGTTTTTTTGAGGGCACTGGTTATCCGCCAATATCTCAAGAAAAACTGATGAAACTAAAGTAACGAAGACAAACTGTGAAGGTGGGAGTGATATGACCCATGCAAGATGCTCATGACACCTTGGTTCACTTCTCCTCAGAGCAAATGGCCTGTAAAGAAAGGAAAATTTTGTTACACCAAGTGAAACAGCAATTAATGTGGTCAGTGTTAAGATATAGCAAGCCAAATCTGAACTAGACAGGACTTGACTTAGGCACACAGCTAAACCACTCTTCTAACGAAAACATAATCTTCCTGCTATTAAGGTTTGGAGATTGATAGCTGACAATCCTTTTATTTTTAGATGCTGTACAGGAGAGTGCAGGCAGATTGACATGGCCATAGCTGACACCTACAAGGCTCCAAATCAAAAAATCTTGTCTGGAAGAACTCTAACAATGACATGAACTACGACCTTAACTCTTAAAAAAACCCCTGAGACCCATCAAGGCTATGAACAAGAGAAAGACTGAATACTTACCTTAAAGGCACAAAATTCATTTAACCAGTTTTTCATATATACTTGGTGCGGTTGAGGGCTCTCTCAGCAAGATGACCACTTTCATCTGTTATCTTCTCCCAGTCTGTTTGTCCAACAACAAAACCAATGGCCCTTTTCCTGTCTGCATCTTTTTTTTCTTCTAGATCTGCCCACCGCACCTATGGAGAACAGACTATCAGTAGGACAATCTCTTAAGAAATCCTGAGACAAATCTAGGTTTTCCACTGCAGATAAGAATTCTAATTTGTATTCATTTTCCTTCGAACAGATAAGTATTAATTTGTTTTCCAGTGGGTAAAGACAGAAACTACACCAGTAACATTATTGTTAATTAAGTATCCCGGGTGGTCCGTGGAGTAGAAGAAAGGTACAGTTGATTAGTCTTTTTCATTTCAATGCTATAATTCTGAGAGCTGAAGTGTAATTATTACAATTATTTCTCTGTTCAAAGCAATGCATTCTGCAGGAAGAATTATCAAAGATTCATTTAGCGTCTTCATTTTCTGTACAACCTGCCTTTCAATTACACAATGGAAACATCTAGAAGACAACACTAAAACTGCGGAACAACAGTGTTAAAGAGCAACTCGGCAATGAATGAGGGACAGCCTTCTTCTCTATCTCCTGTGATACATTTCTTTACACTAAATTTCATTCATTCATTTGTTATTTCCCAGTTTTTACAGCTGAAGCCATCTCCTCTGTGGCTCTTCATGATCACGCAGATCACTTGCGTGCATTCTGTTCAAACATAGACAGCGACTCCTTCACTCACAAAGCCATACACCAATGGGAGGGAGTGCAACAAGAAGGAGTGAGGAAGGTGAGAACGATGAAGGGCTAAGGTGCAGAACACTCAACTGGAACACACTGTTGCAGGACAAGAAAAAACAGTAAGTGAAGGAGGTCTTCCTTGACATCCTGATTAGTCCCGTGCCAATTTGTAAATTGGGGATGCAGCCTTACCACCTTTCTGCCAGTCTACCTGGATTTCTCC
>NW_009935329.1:15065-36077 GCF_000696875.1 Nestor notabilis | reverse complement strand
TGCCTGCTCCCAGATTAGCAATGTCTGCTTTCTTCTACCATTACTTTCTCTGCCGGTGCCTTAGCACCTCCATTTTTCCCCACACACACTGTCCAGTACTACCTGTGTTTTCTGTTTGACATCACAGGACAATAGAAAAGCCCAAACACAGACAGCAAACTCAAATTAGTTTTAGTGGCAAAAGTTGCTCTTCCTATTTTCCAATTCTGGAAAAAAAAAAAAAAAAAAAAAAAAAAAAAAAAATATTACCTCTTCCTATTACCTCTCTTTCATCTTCCTCTATGTTTTTTTTTTTCTCTTTTTTCACAATGATATTTGAAGATGTAATATTTTGCGTTCAGAACAGAAGCGCATATAAAGTGGTTGAAGCCAACTTCTAACACGCCATCTTCCGAAGATGTAATATTTTGCGTTCAGAACAGAAGCGCATATAAAGTGGTTGAAGCCAACTTCTAACACGCCATCTTCCAAGCTTTATGAAGGAGGTAACATCTACAAGACTTAATTACTTTAAAACCTCCATAGCTGATACTTTCTTTAGCTGAAGAACAGTGTATTGTGCCTACTTATTGCAAAACCTAACTAAAAAAAAAAAAAAAAATAATAAAAAGCTTAATAAACCCCATCATTTTGTCTTGGAATCTGCACTGTATATCACACTTCCATCACAAAACATACAGCATACGAAAAGGACTCTACAGCAAGAAATGGGATATGATTCCATTCCCTCTCCATCTCAAATTATTTACAATGCTTCACTTCCTTGTAATTAATCCGTTTACCTCTGGAAGACCCTACTGTCAAGAATATTCTCTTACAGAATCCAAGGGAACAGCAAAATGAAAAGTGAGTCAGTGAAACTGCAATATTTATAGACCCTGAGCGACTTGATAAAAACCATTTTTCACAAAGACTGTTAAGTGATCATATACAGACAGTAAGTAATTTGAAATTTTATTACCCTTTTCTTTCCAGGTTCAGAAGCACGTGTATCATAGTCATCTGGAAGCTGTAGATAATCTTCCATTCTGCTGGCAATTGCTTCCCAGTCACGTTTCCTTTTAGTGCCAGTCCGCAAACCATCCAGCTTGTCTGAGAACAAACACAGAGCCTCAGAGTTAAAGGAGAATTTTTTCTATTATTCACACAAACAAGAGGAAAGTGGAAAACTTTTCAAAAGAATGAGCAGCAGAACTTGTATATCCAGCTTGTCTTGACAGGTGGAATGATGAGAGTTGAAATAAACTAGAGAAGACTCAACACCATTTTCAAGTTTTATTGATATTTCACATTAAATGTGTGGCAATAACACTCGGTCTCATTGTATGAGAGAGAAAAGCTTGCTTCTGGATGTTCACACTGTATGGAGACTGTCCTTACAGGTACAACATAGCCACTGATAGCTAGGAACCATAGATCCACCTTTCTGTATTTGAACATAATACTAAAGCTGTAGCATTTTTCCCAAATTTGGGGTTTAATACTGTGTCAAACATGGCATACATGCAGTATCAGGGAACAAGTGACGATCATATAATTTAATGCCATAACAAGTATTTGAGATACTGGTTTTGCTAAACAAAAAGCTCCTTGGAAACACTGATTTCCCTCCCCCGCTCCCCCCCACCTCCGCTTCTAATTCTCTCCCCACAAGGAAAACACGCTCAAAAAAAAATCATCCAGGACTGGAAAAATAATCTTAGAATCTTTTGTTTCATGGTGTAAGAGGTCAGTCATGAATATTTGAGCAGTACATTTGTCCAACAGTCATTTTCTTCCTTTTCTCATTGAACCGATAAGGCATGAGGAGAAACAATTCCATTCCTAGGTTCTAAAATTTTGTTCCTCTTTGGACACTTATTTTCAGTGAAAAAACAACACCTTCTTGAAATTATGTGGCAAACTGCTTTTGGAAAGGAGATGAAGTATTCACTGTAAGATTACAAACAACAAAGAATGAAAATGAAAAACGGCTTTACAAGTCAAAGAAAATCCTAGGATTTCTGTCGATGTATCATTTTATAAGCCAACAATTCAAGTATATGCAGAAGGAATACTAAGCTTGGCAGTTACGTTCTGTAAACCATTACCAGTGATGTCAATAACATTGCTCCAGAAGTCACTGATGTAATAAAATTCACCCACAAAAGGCCTCAGAAATAAACCAAAGTGGCATAGTTTCTGGATAGAAGAACAGGATGTTCAAAGGTATGTATTTAAAGAAGCTCAGTTTAGAGATGAGTTTTTCTACTTAATATGTGAGAAAAAAGAGCAACAAGAGAGATAATGTGAGGCAATGATGATGTAGACATGCTAGCATAATTTAAATGCCATAAACTAATGAAGTAATTTCTCCCTCACACAACTTTAAAATTTTGAGACTCTGCCTTTGCCCCATTTCCCAGGAACAGACACAGAATTTTTTCTGAGAAAATATTTTAAACCCCCTCTGCCTTTTAAAAACCCCAACATTGAAGAAAACGGCAGAATATTTGTATCTGTGATATGATATCTCGTTACACAATTCAGTTAAGGGTTCTTTTGCTCTAAGTAAATCTGCCGAATTTGAAGTTCAATCTCCACAGAAAGACGGCACTCCCTCTAGAAGACAAAATTGATTCATACAATATTCCTCTGTTACTCCAGCATGTAACGTACTTGCACTATTCCTCAGTATTACTCTCAGATCAATCAGCATAGATCATTCAGAGCATAAGGGTTTCCAGAAAAAGTAACATTGAAAAGATGAGCAACAAATGCATTGAGGAGCATTTAGGAACACAAAGACCTGAAACTTCAGGAGCTCTCTATTGACAAGTATCTGTACAACAAGGCAACATGCTATGATGCATTACCATCACCAAGAAATGTATAACTCTCAAATGCCAATTCAGGAGTTCAGGAGGCATTCAGAGTATGAGGTTCCCCTCTGCCCCTTTTTGCCACTGCTAGACAGAATTTATTTTAAAATGTCATCTCCTTCCATTTTTGAAGATTGCGTTTCCAGAGGGATCTGCTTCCATCCATACTATCGTGGTTCAAGGTATGCCTTGCAGTAGACACACTACAGAAACATCAAAAGCCTACCACAAAGCATTATTTCAGAATATTCTTTTCTGAAAATGAGACAAAGTGTCATTTTGTAACAATGGTGCTTGTGAATATTTATGGCTGGTAATTATTTAGTGTTAAACTATCAAACATCATTTTACCATTTAAATTTTAAAACCAATGAAGCAGCAGCATTTCTGAAAACCCACAGACCATAACAACTCACCTTTGGAATTTTAATAATAAAGCATCTGAATGTAACTGACTTAATGGACTCCTTCAAAAACAAAATGAATCAATCAACTAAATTTTTGCTCTTCTTATACAAAAGCCACCAAGTTTTATGTAAAAAGTTATTTGCATTCTAGAACAAATTTTATAATGGTTTCAGAACTTAAGCTATGCCAGTGGTCATTTCTCCTGAAATCCTGAAAAGTTTGTTGGACTTGCCACTAAACTGCACATTGAAACAGAGTATTGCACTAAACATTTGGAATATAGTCAATTTTAAAAATGTAAGTCTGTTTTTGTAAATTTAAATACAGGAACTGATGTGCACTATGCACCAAGACAGATCAGTGATTTACAGACCAGGTTTAGAATAAAAACATGGCTGTGCACCCACAACACACAAGGAAACAATATACCACACACACACACTCAGAGGAATGCATCGCCCCTGCCAAAGTGAATCTGAACTAAAGCAAGAGCTCTGGAGTGTATGGTATGGTGACTATCGTAAGTCAGCATTGCAGCTGAAGAACTGAAAACGTGCAGACCTTTTTTGAGGATTATTACAATCAGTAAAATCTTATTGTGCTTTACTGTAACAACATCTACACAGAAAGAAAACAAAGGCAAAACAAAGCTTAGTGGTTTTTTTGGATTCTGCACATGTATCATTTCTGCAAATGTGTGCCTTCTAGGACTAATGCGATAGACCTAACGGCCAGCCCAGTTCCCAAGAAATAACTCAACTTTGGAATAACAAATGCATACCACAGTCTACATGCCTTTCAGGAAATAATTTTAATTGGTCATCTACAACAAAGGCTCATTGTGAATTAAATATAATAATTTTTACTCACATACTGCAAGTGCTTATAATGCATACCTTGAGCCAAAAGTTGTCCGCCCTTGCAGAGCAATTGTTTGAAAAAGCAGCATTCATTACATAGGAACACACATGGCTTTTTTAAAATGCATCTTCTGTCAGAATTTACTTTTAATCTATAGTTCCACATATTTATAAAAATTAATCTAGAGGTTAGTTATAAAAGTTCTCTGTGTCTTGGCAGCATGCTAACATCCAGTTTGTTAATGGAGTTTGATTGTTAAAGGATTATTGCAACAGCCTTGCAAGCAACTTACTTTAGCAAAAATTCACTCTGCTGCTCGCTCCTCATTTTACAGTGGAGACCATATACAAATCCTGTGGTTTATATTAATGCGGTTTTCATATGGAAAAAAACGCAACACAATTCTTTATTTGTTACCAGTATTTCATCATGAGAGAGGTAAATTTTTAAAGCTATCTCTAAATTTCTGCTGCAGTCACAGTGTCCACATTGCTAGAAACTACAAATAAAATCTTTTTAGAACACGTGAACTCCTGTGATATTTGTACAGCAGACGGGATGACTTAAGGTTCACCATGTGCAGTACAACAGATCTGCTCCTACTACTCAGTATTTAAAGGAGTCTATATTATTTGGAATATAACACAGCGTATCAGAGCATTCTTCAACAATGAAGTTTTCCAGTACTGTGACTTCATACATAACTGGGGAGGGGAAGGGATAGGGGTGTGAGGGGGAATCATAAACTTCAGAAATAATCTTAAAATACTAAAACAATCAACACTTAAAACAAGAATGCAGAGCAATCCTGAATTAATTATGTCTAACTGCCTAGCTGTTTGATATATTTGAATCACTGAGTACAGGGTTCCTCCTGTTGTAAGCAGGTGCCACAATGTCAATGTATCCCACAAATATTTAAATCACTTAAAAGAGAGCACAGCAGCAGAAGAGATGGTGCAACTAAGCAGTTAACAGTACAAGATGAAAAGCTGCTTTACGCAAGCCAGAACTTCTCATGATATTTCTATGGTGCAGTTATGATTTTGGTTATTGAAAGTAGTGATAGACAGGGCTGT
This sequence comes from Nestor notabilis, assembly GCF_000696875.1. Taxonomy (NCBI): domain Eukaryota; kingdom Metazoa; phylum Chordata; class Aves; order Psittaciformes; family Psittacidae; genus Nestor; species Nestor notabilis. The sequence goes on along the minus strand of NW_009935329.1, from coordinate 30,868 downwards.
ACCACACATGCAGAAGCAAATCTCAAAATATCAAGACATGCTACATCCCATTCAGATATTTGTTACTTCTCACGGACATAACAGAAAATAACAGTCTTAATCAGATTTAACTGACAAAATCTTCACTTGGAATCGTTAATGTTCAGTGAAACAAACAAACAAAACCCCAAACCAAACCTGATCACAATGACTAGAAACCCTTTTCCTTGTGTACACCTTCCACCATAGCCACGGCGCATGCACTTCTTCCTGAAAGTTGCTTTTGACTTTGACAGAAACTTAATAATAGCGTGTCTAACACAACCAGCAAAAATAGCGCCCTTGTACTCCTGGAAAGTCCATTTTGTATCCTACCAAGAAGAATTCTAGTACTCTCCTGGAACTGAAAAGTGTAACAAAGTTTAACTTTTCAATACCAAGGCCTAATCATTCAGAATCAACTTCAAAGCATGGCACTACTTTGTCTCACACCCATCAATTTTGGCTAGTGAGAAACATCTTCAATACAGTTAGCTACCAGATACATCATCAAGAAAGTAAGAAGTTACTGATGACATTTAGGCTTGAAAAAAAGTGTGCAGTATGAACAAGAATGCAGTGCAATGTTAAGTTGACTTTGTATTTTACAATACAGAAGAAATGAATAAAGAATAGAAATACTGCTTTCTTTTTTTTTTTAAATTTTAAGACAAAGTACTTTCCTTGAACAAACGGAAGAACAATGAGTATATAAACCAGCGATGGTTAGAAAGTTGTAATTCCCTTGCCTCTGGGAGAAGACAAATTACTTTTCTGTATAGATGCTTTTGCATTTTTAGACACGTGTATGAGATCAACACATTTATTTGTCTTTGGTAAGGAGGCACAATAAAAACAAAAAATCAGGTTTTGCAAACATCATCAGATACCAACTAGAATAACAGGAAAAAATAAATACCCACCTAGCTTTGCCTCAGAAGTGTCCATCTCCCATTTGCTTTTCGGAATGTAACCCTAAATCATACACAGAGAGAAGCTCGGAGGATTAGAGAGAGACACACATGCATATCACTTTCGAACTGGAAACAGCATTATAATGGGAGCTTAAGGTATTTCCTTCTGTAAGGCACAATTCTTGTTATCAGATGAAGGAAACAAATTACTCAGTATTTCAGAACTTCCGCATCCACTTCCCATTCAATCATTTTAGCAGCCCTTGCAAATCATTGCAAAAGTGCTGCCCTCTGCAAACAGAGAACTCTGGAATGAGTCTAACAGACACCCATGGCGCTGTGTGCACAGTTACTATATGATATTATCCCAGGTGGCAAAGTTACTGCAACACAACTTATCAGGCATAAAGAATATCCAAAGCTTTACAAACACAAATGAAAAAGTTACCATAGTCACCAGTATTTAAGAATATATTCTCAGATTTACTACACACAAGCCTCACTGAATCCTTCTGAAGGGACATGCTGAATTCCTTAGTGGTTAGCCCACAACTACACCATTTTTTTTTTTAATGAGTATCTCCTGAAACACTAAGATTTAATTACTACTTTTTATTTTAAAATAACCCTCTTAGTTCGATGATTCTTTCAAAACACTTTTCCCCTACAAATGATGTCATCATGATCTTAAGGCAGTTTATTCCTTGTCCATTAGCATAATGATATTGAATTTGGCAAAAAGCTATTTATTTTAGGCATGTTCTTGTTATTTTCTAATTTTATACGCGTGGACAAGTAAATCCTTATTGAGCAACCCCATATAACTCATTTTAGCCATTCAAAATTGACATAAAAGTACTTATGTTTCTCCACAATCACATAAAAAGCTCAATGTAATGAAATGGAACCCTTGTGAGAATTTCATTATTTTAAGAATGATTTTTAATAGAGGGAGAAGAACTACTCTAGAAAATTTCAGCATGGAAACAAACAATCCACAAACCAGTTTTATTACATTAACTTCTTTCCTGCTCTATTTATTTGCCTCCACTGTGGTAAACATATATGTGTACTTGTTAATCTTAAGGGTTACTAAATCGGAGTGTACTATTCCAGAGAGCTACACTGCTTTTGATTATGTTCGGCATTGCTCTTCCAAAATCCTCAAAAGACCTTTTTTCTATCAAGCATATATCAGTGACTTGAGATTATCAGATCTCTGTATTTTATTGTTTAATCATGTCTGTAATTAATAGAAATTAAGATGGTTTGTGCTGCAATATTTCCTTGTAACAAATAAAAAACCTTCATGTATATATGTTTATCTATACTTTTAAACCAAGTTGCCCATTAAAAGTTGCTCAGAAAGTTTACACCACAGCTAGAAGCCTGTATTGAAGAAAGTGATGTGTGATATGCTGGTGAGAGCACTAAGTTAAATGCATCAATAATTCATACCATCAAGCACAGAAAGGCAAGAATTGTCTGAATGCTAAAAGCAACACTATGGGAGTTGATAATGGCAACAAGAGTGACTTTGGTGGTGTGAAATGGCCTATTGTGTGCTGAATCTGTACAATATCCTGGTCCTCAGATAGGATGAGAAAAGATTCAGACTTCATCCTTTGGTACAAGACTCCAATAAACAGGAAGTAACCAAAAATGTCTGAGATGAGCAAAGTCCTTTTTCTTGATGGAAATTTACTATTCCTCAGGAATGGCAGTTTAGAAAGCAGCTGAAATACTTGGTTGTGGGAACCAGGGTTTGACACATTCAACTCATCACGCATTGACCAGTTGCAGCTCCAGCACATACCAAGAATCCTTTGGAAGCCTTCCATAACCTTTTAGATACATACCTAAAAACACCAGCCCTCAGGGCAATTCTCTAACCTTCATATATCCAAGAAACCTAATCCCTCATCTTGGAAACACCTACTGACAAAGTCAGAGAACCTTGGCAGAGAAAGCATTCTTCTTCGTAACTGTTGTCATATATTGTGACAGTCGAGGAGAGCTCTTCAGACACATGAAAGGAAGTAAGCTAAACTTGTCTTTGCCCATTCTTCCCATCCCTCCACTTAGTGTAATTCTTAGATAATCTGAAAGATAGCACTATAGTGTACTGCAATTTATAAATGTTTGTAAGAGGCGTATTGCCACGCTCCACTGATAATCCTGTTTGTGGCATATACGCAAAGATTCCTAAAAAATTCAGTTAGGAATAATATGATTTAATATTAAAGTTCTCCTAGAAATGTTTAAGAAACAAGTGACTGGAAACACGTGCATTAAGATTATACTGCTAAGAGTGGCAATGGGTTGGCATTTACAAAGCTGGGATTCTCCCTCAGACACATTAACAAACATTTCATGAGAGATGGCTGATGTGTCTCCTACCAGTTCACTTTCTTCCTCCTCTGCTGTATCCTTCTTGTCTTCTTCTTTCTGGTCTTCAATATTTGCATCAAAATCCTCCATCTCCACCTGTTCCAAAGCATAAGCACAGACTTTTGCGCTGCTTGACTTCTACATATTAACATTTTAGATTAATATCTAAAATGAATAATAGAAGAACTAGAAGATTCCAAGTTCAAATAGAATAATAATAAAAAAAAAGAATCCAGCTTGGAAAGTATTATGATGCAATATATATGAATACTGTCTCCATTTTGGCTTCCCTCAGAAGCAGGGTCCCTTCTAGCTACAGAGTGACAAACTGTATGGGAAAGTAGCAATTGTTTATTCTCTTCCTTCACATGCATTCTTTGTGCTGCCAGTATCTGTAACAGTGAGATACTTCTCCTGCTTCCCACACAGTCACATTTCAAAACCTGGAATCTCAGAAAAGAATTTTAAGCTTGCCATTTACACATGACTGGAATGGCTCTCCAACATCCCTAACAAGACTTCACCTCTGATATATTTAAATATCAAAGTGAAGAATAATAACCAGAGATTAACGTAATAAAGAAAATGGATGTTTTAAGACATACATCTAACCCTGCCCAAGTAATATAATACTTTCTGGGATCCATGTCTCTAATGGGGATTCATGTGTATACTGTAGAATCCCTAAACTCTTCAAGTATATACAGTTCTTCATACCATTAGTAAAACCTTGATGCACAGAGTAAATCCCAAATCTGCCCTTCTCTGAGTCTACTTAAGAGCTGAGATGTTTGCTGTTCTCTTATAGATTGCTATATTCCAACACATACAATACGGAGATTCAAAAATAAGCTGCTGTCCTCATGACAAACTGCAAGAGTAAACTCTCTTCCTACTTCAGCAGTTCATCAGTTTCTATGACTAAGGCAGGAGCTGTTTATGACAGCTACTTGCAGCTATGGTACATTCATGATAGCGTATGATTAACATACAAATTTATTCACAGAGCTCCTGAAACATCTGCCAAAGAAGAATGCAACACTACAGAAAATTGACACACTAAAGATGCATGTCACAGCAAACTCCAAATGGAATTAAAAGGCAGCATACTTCTACAGCAAGTGTAATCTTCTGCTACATGTTATTTCTTTCTTCATTGTCTGCTACAGGTCCATATGTCTCAGAGCAGTGACCACAAGGAAGTCAAATCCATTTATTTATTTATTTTACCAAACTATTTCCTCAAATTATGATCCAATTAATCCAGCAACCTGAAAAAAAGTCCTGAGTTTCGTCTGAGAGCACGAAGATCCTCTTTAATTGGTACTCAACAGTTGCTACGATCAAAGCGGCTTCAACTCTTCCTCAGATACCTAATCCTGGGCTCCAAAAAGGTGATAAAAAATTAACGTGTACCTTCATATTTGGGCAATTAATAAGAATAATGGAATACACTTGTCTGACACAGAGATTCTGGCTTTCTACAGAGCCAAGTATAACTGCCCTGTTGTGATCAGACCTTTTGCTGCTCTGTATTTTCTGCACGGTCACATCTACGTAATTTTAACAAGCACAGAGATTCTCACCTCTTCAATAGCAGCATCTTGCAATAGAGAACGAATGTCAAGACGCATCATGTGACGTGGTGCTGCCTCCCAGTGATCAGACATCTAACAAAAAACAAACAAAAATGAAGCACTTCTAAAAATATAACATTCAATGGACGATTTGGTTTCTGATCATGAACAAGATGTATCTGTACTTAAGTAATTTCAATTGATCCCATGAAATAACTACAAGCTCTTCTTAGAGGAAAAGTCTAATAATTTATGTAGTCTAAAGGAGGTATTTGAACAACAGCGGGCCTGAAAGCACAATGAAAACTATCATTAATCCTATAACTCCAGATGTATACGGTTACCCTGCTGATATCCTTTAGCTTGCGTCCATGAATATTCCTCTTGGAACACGTCTGGTTATCTGCACTCATTTCAGCTAAGTACACCTAGAAAGAGAAAAACAATATTAGCTCTTTTTTTCCCCCTGGTTATACACTTTGCAGTTGTACATTCTAAGAAAGTTAAATTTGTAAATGCAAACTACAGAATTTTTCCTGATTGTGGGAGGGACTTTGCATTCAAAAGTTTAGAAATACCAGCATATGGGTGCTAGCAAGTTCAAATGCTTTTTAGGCTCCATTACCTCAAAACCCTTGGTTTTTGCAGCACTCCAGAACTGTTCAAAGTGTCGCACTCTATCATTGATAGCATCAAGGATTATGAAGGGGAAGAAGCCATCATCCAAGGTCTTTTTGAAAGTTTTAAACATGCTGGTACGATAGGTCTCTTCCATATCAGCTTCGTATTCATACTCCATCACCTTTATCAAGGACAAAATCATTTAAGAAAGAGGACACCTATGTTCAACTGCTGAATGTCACAACCACTAAGTACATTGGTATGAGAAAAACATCTTCCGGGTCAACTTTTCAGAATACTACCCTTAGGTTATACTAAGTTTTTTGAAAAGCAGGCCACAGACCTCTGCACTCTTCCAGAGCCACGCATTGTAATTCTGATTGCCACTGTGTTGTTCCAGAATGTCTTATTTCTTTGTCAAGATAAGGAAGCAAATTAAAAGTACCTTCTTTTTCACTTTTTTCCCTGTATCTGGGTCTCTCTCTTCTTTTTCCACTTCAGTGATAAAATAGTCATCCAGGCTGAGCACTCTTGGTGCAGGTCCTCCACACTCTACTTCTTTATCCTGGGAAGAAAGCAAAAAGAAAACATATATTCTTGTTGAAATATTCCATTATGCTACAGAGCATCTTCAAAACACTTCTGGTATACAGCAGTTCCCTGCTCTACCTTCAAAACAAGAAGAGAGCAGTTTTTGTCACGCTCGCTAATAGAGGAGGGGGCTTCAATGCCATAGTAAGACATGTGCATGTGAAATTCCAGACAAACAGAAAGAAAACAGCAGAGGAATCGCACATAAAAGACAAGCAGCACTACACAGTGGGCGGTTGTTTACATACCCTGATGAGTTTTGCGACATGTGTCTTTCCACTGCCAGGCAACCCTCTCATTATGATTACAATCTGAAAAAAAGATCATGTAAGAAGACAGGATACTGTACTACACTTAACATAATGTCTTCTGCAAAAATTTTCCTCTAGAAAAATATGTGCTCTGGGCTCACACTTCTGCATACGTGTCTTGCTCTTCCTTATTTTATATGGTGTGTTGCAAAACCTCTGACTGTGTAAAGCCAAGTCCTCCCTCTGATACATCAAAATCCAAGTGAAGATCTCAGAAGAGTCTAAAATATATTAACATTACTCACTAATAGGAACTTATTCTTAGCATTCCAAGGAAGTTTACAACTCCTGTGGACTCCTAACAACTATACTACAACACTCCAGGCATTTGCAAAGGAACCAAGAGAACTTCCTGAGCTTCCTCAAATGTAAGCTTGTTCTCAACATACTACACTCATGAGCATTTTAGCTAAATACAGACCCCGTAGGAACCTATTGCTGCTTTCAGAATGCATACTCACCCTCTCTGGCCTGCTATCCCGTCCTGGTGGCTTCAAAATATCATCTACATTTTTAGATTCTGGCTTTCTTTCCACTCGTGGAGCAGGTGGTGGCTGACGGGGTATTGATGGAGCAGAAATAGGAATCCTTTCCTCAGGATAGTTTCTACGATCACCTTCAAATTCCAGTGTTTGGACAGAAGAGTTTTCTTAGTTCAGTAAAATAAAAAAATTAAGATGTTCATACCCAGTTGAGCTGATTTAAGCAGACCTTCATTATTTTAGGATAAATTCACATATTTGTCCTCCAGATAATTCACATTTTTAATCTTGAGCCTATTGCAATTGAAGACATTTTTTAGCATAGTAGATAACTGTTGCATTCCTGATCTCGTCACCACTGACAAACAAAACTACATGACACCACCCAGATAAATTTTCCTGCATTATATATTCTGACCAAAGAAATACTGCCAATGAATTAATCATCTCCCAATTAATCTTCACCTCTGCAAGTCTGTATATATACTAATATTCTAGCATAGGTTCAAGATTGAGAAACTGTACCTCCAAACATGGACGGCCCATGATCATATGCTGGGCGATCTGTCTTTCGTTCATACGGTGGTCTTTCAAAACCACCCCGCCTGGAGGAGGGATGGTCTTTCTTGTCACGGTAAGACTGAGTCCTTGAAGGTGTAGTAGGAAGAACCCTGCAGAAAGAATATTTTGTGTATTTCTGGAATCTCTACTACAGATCCCAGAGAGAAGTGAACACGGGCCTCAAATGCAAAATGGACAGCCTGATACTCAGCACAGCCTGAATTGTATTCATTTCAACAGTGTTCCAAAAACACGTACCTATCATCTCGGGGATGACGGTCTTTTTCAAATCTCTCTCGTTCATAATCCACAGAACCACGGTCTCTGTGCAATTCCCGCTCTCTCTTGAAATCCCGATGATCTGTGTTGGAATTACCTTGACGCTCAAAATAAGGTTCACGATCTCTTTCTCTGTTGTAACGACCTGGGTGCTCTGAAAGGAGAAACCCATGGAAATCCAAAGTACTAAAACATATTCAATTTTTTAAATAATTTTTAAAGGAAAAGCAACAAACAAAAGTGCAAGAAAAGTGTATAGAAACATCTTATGTGAGGGCTAGAACTGACTTACTCAGCCATTGAATCTCTTTTCCAAACTGTAACAGAGAACTGTACCATGCAGTGCTATTTAAAGCCACAAAACTGAAGTTTTAAAGTGGCTAGGTCATTGACTACACTACTCCTCTTGACAATACAAACTGAAATTCTTATGGGCCTCTGAAGAAAATGAAGTGGTTCTAGTTTAAACAAGAGTTACTTAGTTTAAAATATGCTTTTACTGCCTTAAAACTTTTCTTAAGAGCTAACTGTCTGAGAGCTAGCCAACCGCTCCATACCTTTTTGAAATGTTTGCCTCTCCGGTAAAGGTTCTGGACGCAGGGTTACCCTCTCCCCATATGGAATCTGTTCCACTTTACTGGTGGTTATATCTGGTTAAAAATAATAAAAAAAAATTAGGATCTTAAAATACCCCTCTCCCATTTTCTTTCTGTTATCATGAAAAGCAATCAGTCAATGGCATTAAAAGCGGCTGGGATAACTTACCAAAATTTCTTTTAATGGATAATGCAAAAATAGCTATACATGAATACACACCACCATGGGTTTGGAAGTCTGAAGTGGTTTTGTCTGTAACTATGTGTACCACTTAATCTTCAGAATGGGACTTCTGCCTTTTCAGATGAGTTCAGGCAGCATGCACAGGCAGAAAATTATAAACATTAAAATGCTCTGAAAGTTTAAAAAACTCTTAAAGTGCTGTAATGTCAAGAATATTAACTGAAATGCTCACTTTAAATTCCTAACAATGATAATTTTCTATCAGCTTTTAGTGAAGCATCTACTTAATGGATTCAATATGGCTTCGATTCATGTTATGGTACCTTAGAGACAGAAAAAAAGTTCTTCAAACAGCAATCTACAGTTTAAGGACTTTGTTAAAACATGATTCCACTCCTGTTAATTAATTCTGTTTAAAAACTAGTGTTGGATTTTAGCTTTGATAAGCTCAGTAGCGAAAATCAGAGCCCTTCACTGTTTGTGTGTTAAATGCTTGTTTAGGGTGCACACCCTTCAGAAATACCAGGACTTTGTCTCACTCCCTGCCCAGAGAGTACCTCACACCAATTAAACAGTATATAAATAATGCAAACACGAGTCACATTCTGCTTTAAGTTACTAAATCACACCTAAGAGCCATAACAATTCAAAGTACCTCCCAGAACAGTTATTTCCATACTCGGCTACAAAGGGATTAAGGGAAAGTATCAGTATCAATCTAAATATAACACATTGATGTAATCATATCAGTTGGTGCTTAGAGACAGACGTGGCTATACACCATTTAGTTCACACGAAATTACTCATTATCACAGCACTGAAGAAAACATTAAATTCAAGTCTGAAGGTTACATACTCTTCAGAACTGCATTTATTGGCATTAGATTGCAATGTATGCAGCCTACAGGTCAACTGCAGAACATCTACAGCATGCTTTGTCTGGCACACTCCTGTAGAAAGACACTAGGAGGACTAATTAGCTCTCCATTACAGATCAAACAAATACACTCACCGCGCCCGTGGCCATAATCCACAGTTTGCTGAATTACGGGTGCTTTAGCAACTGGTGGAATAACTGGAGGAAGGGAGACCGGTACAGCTGATGCAACAGATGTGTGAACAGCAGGTACTTTCACAGGCGACGAGACAGGTGGAGGCATCATTGACTCCTGTTTACACAACTCGTACTCCATATTTGCTCCTTTATCCTCATTTGTGTCCCACAGTCCATGGAAAGAATCCTCATCCCAGCGTTCCTGTTCCATAGTAGAAGGTGATGGTTTTAAAGACTGACCATGACTTGGGGTTGTAGTTGGAGTAGAAACTGGAGCATGTGGCCTTGTCAAAGGTGTAGCAGGCCTTGTCAGTGGGGCACTTGGTCTTGTCACAGGGGTAGGCTGTCTGAACAACACGGGAGGCTTTATAATTACAGCAGGAGAAGGTTTAATAGCTTGGGCTTCTATTGGTGCCTCTGAAGATAGCTGAGAGGAGACCTAGATGCAGAAAGCACTTTTAATGTAGATCTGTAAACTAACCTTCTCTCATCCTCTGTAAGTCAGTAAGCACAATGGCAATCGGTAATCAAATCATAAGCATTTCCTAGTACCTCCATCTAGGTGCTACAGGTAGGAGGACAGTATTTCAAGAACTGGTGGCCTGAAGTAATTTGGTGTTTGTTCACTATGTGAAGGCTTAAACACTATTTATTTTCTCCTTCAAAATAACCTTACCAATTTAAGCTCAAGTAGGCCTATTTCAGTTTAAAAGTTTCTGCAGTTTTATTCCCCAAGACTCCTGCTGTCTGCAAAGATTACTACTGTCTGTGGGGAGGCTGAAAAGGTCTCAATGCAGGGCAGCTTGGTGAGGCACAAGAGGATTAATAAAGCCAACTTCTTTCTGGAAGTCACTGGAAAAATTCCCAGGAAGCAGAAACACCTGGAACCCCCTTAATGAAATCAAGATCAGATCACCGTAAGAAATGGGGAGGTCTAGGGCAATGGAACAAAACAAACCCTTCATGAACGAAACACGGAACCCCATGTGCTATATCACAAGTCTTTTTCAGCACCACAGCAGATGCAAAGTTACAAGCAGCCTTATTAGCAACATGCAATAAAACTTTCAGAACGGTTGTAGATACAAAGCTGAACTTTGTAATAGCAGTTCAAAGTCATGTGAAATGTGAAGGCAGGAATTCCAAGACAGGTAAAACTTGTTTGAAAACCTCTAGGCAGATGGGTGAAGTAGTCTGAGATAGAAAATAAAGTCACTTCCTTAAGGCATCAGCCCACTTGTACTTCTTGGTAGCAAATCTGTTCCATTATTTTACTTTATAGACACTGTGAACAAGGAAGAGGACATGGGCTAAATGAAAACTTGCAGTGTCTCATTCACTGCATAACACTTCTCTCAAGTGAGGGGGAAAACAAAGCTTGGTCTGGCTAAATGTCAGATCCAGAGGTCATTATGGCTAAATTTACTGCTACGGTACCAGCAACTTTGGAGTTAAGATGTGATGAAGAATAAAGCCTGCATCAACTCAGGCATCTTCTCTAACATACATTTAACAAAATCGTTTATTTGTTCTAGGAAGGATTTCTAAACCTGAGTTAACATGACTATAGAAGTTCACTTGGTTTCTGACTGGGTATGAAATACCAAAAAATCCAAATATAAGCAGCTGAAAAGGGTTCCCAGAACCAACCAGGAGATTAAGCAGCAGAGGAATAACTTGCACCACAACAGCAGATGAAGTCACGGAAGTATGCAAATGTAAGCTTCCATGCACCTTATATTACAAAGGGTAATGGGAATTCCCAATAAAGACAGCAAACAGAAAGCTAATGCCTGCTCTACACTGAAGTATCTATTTCTGAAGACCTATTCTCACGTTCCTCTAACTTCAAAGAGGAGAGAACTCTTAAAGTAGGAAAACCAGAGCAAGATGTCTGAACTCAGGCAAGGAACCAGAGGGTCTTCTCATGAGCCTTATGTCTGTGTTTTGGAGAGCTCACCTCTCCTTGCACATCATCCCACAGCAATCTAGGCTGTTGAACCTCATGTGCTACTGTCCCAGTGGGTAATGCTCAGAAGACATTATGGACTGAAAGAGTAGAAAAGGCTTTGGAAAATCTAAAGAAACTAAGAAGTTGCTTTGCCTCAACAGAAGACTGATGAGGTTGTAATGGCTGTTGGAGATGCATTCCACAGAGAAGTTTGATCATCAGAGTGTAGAACTAATCTGACGTATACATTAATAGTAATTACTACCAGCATGTTACAAGTTAACATAAGATTTATTTACCTGAAAGGTACCTGGCCTTGTGCTTGTATTCTGTGATCTTGGAGAGTCCTGTGTGGAAATGTCAGGCTTAAACTCTTTCAACTTTTGTAGCTGTTCTTTTTGCTCTCTGCACATGAATCACAAGGAAGTGTTATCAGTCTGTAGCTTAAATGAAAAAGAAATCAACACTCACGGTGAAACCCACATATTATACTAGCATCAGGGGCCAAGTCCAAAGAAGAAAAGGGCACAGCAGGTTTTACATGATCAACATTGACTCAGAAATCACTGTTTCATATCCACCTCATCATGGAGGCTGCATTTAGTGTATTAGCTGCATCCTGTCTTGATCATAACTTTGCCAAGACATGCAGTTATGCTATTGAGCTTGGCCAGAACCACTCCACTTTGACATTAAAGAGCAAAGCTGGATTTTTAGCTTCTGCCAACACCTTTTGCAAACAAGCAGCCCACTGAAAACGTGTGCGTAGCAGCTCAGTGACTCGCTCTGGTTTGCACACTAACAGGATTGAGGCCAACAAAGTGCAATGGAGATTCCAATATTTAAAAAAAACCCCAAACCAGTGATTTTAACTTTTGTTTCCTTGTTTGATATATCAAAATGCTATTTAATATACAACCAATACATAGTCTATGGACTAGCAGTGCACACTACAACCACTGGATTACAAAGTTGCATTCAGGATGATTTCCTTTCAGTGTTTGTTTTCATGGTTTTTATCTAGTTTTTTTTTATTGCTGATAACTCTTCGTTCATATTAATTGCGTGTATTAAAGTAGTTCCCAAAGAACAACTAAGAATGCGATCTCTCTGTACAAGGCACAACAGAGACCATCCTGACCTGCAATGCATCTGGTTCAATGACTGGCGCAAGGGGAACTTGGCTCATAGAAAGGGATCCCAGTGCTGTGTTAATACAAAGAGTAAACTGAGCAATTGCTAGCACTGGGTGACAAATATGGAACAGCATACATGTCAGAGTATGCTGGTTTATACACAATAAAAGCAAGTCATAGGAGGGCTTTACTTCAGGAGATGAAAGCAGTTATGTGCTGCGCTACCAGTATAACTCTTCATAAGCAAATGATTTGTGATTCTCACAAATGCTTATGATTTGTGATTCTCCTAATCGTCTCCTTAAAGTTGTTGCTACTTTTCAGACCGAGGTCATCTGCTTATAAGAACCTGATGAGAAGTACCAATGTAACTAATTTTTAGATTACCTTCATATTCAAATAAAATCAGTATCAGTAGTATCATGTTTCTATTTCCCCTTTTTACTGACTTAGAAAGAGGTATATGTATCTGATTTCCCAGATAAGATGTTTTAGTTCCAATGTTTCAATACAAATTATTCGCTTAGGTAGTGATTCCCAAACTATGGTCCTTAAGATAAGTCCCTAAGTCCACTGGCTTGCAGTTAGTCATGTTAAACAGCAAAACATGCTCAGCAACATGAGGCAATGCGAAAGTCAGGAAGCTGAAAATGCTCTGTTGAGCCAAACTTTTGGCAAATACTGCTTTATCACACAGATTTCAGAGTTACTAACACCTGCTGAATTAATCTAACTGCACGGGAAAATCAAATTATTCAGAATAGAAGTTCTCCCTTTTAAAAACTGTTTTTCTTGCATTTTGGCTTGCAGTTAAGGCCTTCCACATGGGACAGATGCTTAGCAGCAGTCTTATGAGTCTGAAAAACTAGCTTCAGGAAAAGTGCAAAACGTCTCTGTTGTTTCAACATTGTTTAATGTAAATGTAATAATGATAGCCAAACATTTTAGTTGCCTATTATTTTAGCATAGTATCTTGTTTATTAAATTAAAGCCCTGTCTTTACTAGGCACCAATCCTTAGCTCTCTCTCAGTAACTCATGAATAAAATGAACCACATGAACTTCTGTCTCTGTTTCCCCTTTTTCCTACAATTTTGTCTGGAAGATCTCATTCACTGAAAATAAAGAAACTCATCTCTTTTTTTTTTTTTCTTGTGTGTGGGTTGTTTTTTTGTGTTTGTTTGATGGTTTTTTGTTCCTTGTTTGTGGGTTTGTTGGTTTGGTGTTTGTTTGTTTTTCTCCAAATACATTTAATGCACGTAAACCCATTCAACTAATCACAAAGACAGCATTTGGATAGATAGTACATGCTCCATTCATTCTAATACTACTAAATTTCCTGAGCCTGGGAATGTTTCTGATTTTTAAGAGGATATTCTATTACTCATTCTGACACAAACACCAATTAAAGCCTTTGAGAGTCTAGTAGCTGCTTTCTAAAACAAGGTCTTGGTGAACTCTTGCATTCATATCCTTCTGATTGTTATCACTGCTGTTATGATGATCCTCAGAACTAAGATCAACCAAATTTGACAAAATTGCCGATGATGCTGGATTTCAAATGAGGGAGCATTGTAAAAAGAAAAAACTCACATATATTTTAATTAAAAAGTAAGCAGTACCCAGAAATTAAATAGGTCCCATTGTGTGAATTAAGAACCACATTTATGCAGATCTTGACAGGTAAGTATTAAAAGCAGTTACCAGTGAGCTCATCTGACAGTAATAAAAAGGTTGAAAAGCAATTATCAATAAGCTCATTTGAGGATAACAAAAAGATTTGTCAAGTCAGGAAACAGATTCTTCCCAAAAAGTAACAAACAGGAAATGCCATATTAATGGAGAAAGGGACAACCACCTACTTAAGAAAAAAAAGTCCATCCACAAAAGCTGTGATGGAAGTACTCCAAATAACTTGTTCCATACCAGCTCCTACTATCATACTGTGGTAAAATGAAGTCATTACAGTGTAAAGGAATAAATTAGGAAAGAAGCACCATCTCCACAGAATGGGATTCCCATACAAAGTGGCAGAACCAGGCAACTCACCGAAGCATTTTGAGCTCTTGGGCAGCCTTCAGAATTATCTCGTGCTGTCTTTGGCTAAGGACCATCACTCCTCCCAAGGACTGGTCAGAGTCCAGGTTTGAATCTGCTCCCAGCATATCAGAGGAATGTGAAGGTGGAGGAAGGGATGAATCTGAATGATCATCCAAAGACCGCAGTCTGTCTCCATCATCTGGATACCACCTATCTGACAACCGTTCTCTCTCCCAGTCAGCCCTTTCAGGAACGTAGTCTTGCTTCTCCCGCCATGTGTCATATCTCTCTGGATATTCTCGAATCCTCAGCTCTCCCCTGTCTCGGAGGTCTCTGTCATAATGATCTCTGTTCCTATCCTCCCTCCACCTATCTTCACGGTATCTGTCCAGGGGTGGAAGAGGTGGTAATGGTGGTAGAGGGGGGATATCCATGTCACGATTCCCCATTTCTCTGTCATCCACGGGTCTCATGTCCCAGTCTCTATCCCATTCTCTGTCTAAATCTTGTTCATAAATATCTGAGGATCTTCCAGTCCTATCTACATCTCTCTCTAGTTCCCTCTCTCTTGGCCTTTTCCAGTCATCCCACCACGAATCTCGTCTGTCACGATCGGATGATAAAGGAGGTAGTGGTGGTAGGGGAGACAGTGGAGGCAATGAGTGGTGGGATTGCAACCTGTCATCTCTGTCATATGCATCTACAGAATCATCCTGGTAATCAGAGTTGTGATCTCTCCAGTATCGTTCTCTTTCCCAGTCATCCAATTGCTCATGCTCCAAAGAAGGGTCATCTTGACTATCTAAAGGAAATTCCTCCTGCATTCTATCATCTTCATGACCCCAAGAACCCCTGAGTGTCTCATCTCGATGGTATGGAGGCAATTTGTCAGGGTCATCTCCTAGGTGAATGGGTTTACCCATATTGCCTGTTTCAGATCTTCCTGCTTCCCTCTCGCGGCTACCTGCCCTCCTGATAGGATCCCTCTCATGGCTACCTGCCTGCCTGACTAGGCCCCTCTCATGGCTTCCAGCCCGCCTCATGGGGACCCTCTCCCGGCTAACCCCCCGCCGTACAGGGCACCCCTCCCGGCTCACA
>NW_009935329.1:0-15055 GCF_000696875.1 Nestor notabilis | reverse complement strand
CCGGCTAATTGCCCGCCGCATGGGCTCCCTCTCCCGACTACCTGCCCGTCTGACCAGGCCTCTCTCCCGGCTACCTGCCCGTCCCCTGTCCCGACTGCCTGGCCGCCCAGCTAGCTCTCTGTCTCGGCTAGAGAATACCCTCTCATGGCTATCTGACCGTCCACCCCGGCCCCTCTCTCGGCTGCCAGACCGTCCATCTGGCATCCTCTCCCTGCTGCCTGACCGCCTATCTGGCATCCTCTCCCTGCTGCCTGCTCTCCTGAACATCCCCCTGCCACGGATGGATGCCTGCCTAGCTTGCCCTCTGCCTCTGTATACATATCCTCTGCCACGGCCATCATCCATTCTGCCCATTCCCCGGCCATGGCCATCATCCATCCTGCCCATTCCCCAACCGCCATCCATCCTTCCCATCCCTCGGCCACCATCCATCCTTCCCATTCCTCGTCCACCTCGTCCACGGCCCATTCCCCAGCCACGGCCATCTCCCTGCCCTCTGCCACGGCCATCATCCAGTCTGCCTTGGCCCCTTCCTCTGTTTACTGGTCCCTTGCCTCTATCTTCATGCATAAATGGCCCTTTCCCCCTGTTTTCCGGTCCAGGTGGGCCCTGGGTGCTATCTGAAGCAATCAGCTGGTCATCTGGTGAATCCAAATCTTGATTTCCTGTTACAGGGGTTACTGCACCACCTGTTCTTGCAATACCCGATTGCAAAGCTACAGGGTTACTAGAAAGAGATGATGATTTCTGGTTCTGAATAGGTGGAGTAGGTGCTTTGGACTCTTCTGCTTGCTGGTTAGGATCATGTGAACTCCATGTCCACTTTTTAGGAGGGTCTGAAACAGTTTCTTTGACTTCAGGTTTGGATGGCTCCTGTTGAGTATTTGTCAAGTCCTCATTTGGCTCAGTGGGACCTGCATTCTGTGCATCAGGAGTAGTCTGTGTTCTGCTTACAGTCTGCTGATTGCCAGCTACATCTGTAAAGGGTTCTTTGTTTTCTGACTGTGAGTCTGTCTGTGACTGCTGCTGCTGTCCCAAATGAGGCCTGGGCCCCATCCATCGTGAACCACCAGGTCGGGAACCATGTCCATGTGATGAATTTGTCGAAGTATAAAATTGTGCTGCTGGCCCTCGTGGGATATTCCCCCATCTACTTGAAGACTGTCCATCTGTATTCTGCCGGTCAAAACGTGATCTATATCCTTCTGAGCGCTGGGAGTCAAAACGAGGCCCTCTCTGTCTTGAGCCTTCGAATTTGTCATATCCTCTTCCTCGAGGTCCATCAAATCTGTAAACAACATAATGACAATTTTATTCAAATGGACATGTCAAATTAAAATCCTCTAAAAGAGAGTTCCACACACATCCCTAAGTCACTTCTAACTGATGAATCCAGTTCAAGCCACCTGCAGATCTAGTAAAAAAAAAACCATCTTCAAGCATATGCTCAAATACTAATTTACATAATAGACTACAACTAATTAAATTACACAAAATAGGAACCCATGTCTGAAGTCAAGTTGCTAGGATTATTGAGATTCACAGTTCTGTCTAACTGGATGGTGTTAGGAAGGCCAAAACATGTCTGGAGCTAGACTTTGCAAGGGACACAAAAAGTTGTAAGAAGGGCTTCGATAAGTACGTTGGCCAGAAAATGAAGGTCGAAGAAAGCATGCCTTGCCCTCAGTGAACATGACTGGCAAACTGGTAACAATGTACAAGAAGGCTGAGGTATTCAACCACATTTTTTGCCTCAGTCTTCACTGGCAACCTCTCTTCCCGCACCTCATGAGCGGACGGACCACAAGACAGGGACTGGGGGAGCAAAGTCCCTCTCACTGTAAGTGAAGATCAGGTTTGTGACCACCTGAGGAACTTGAACATGCATACGTCTACAGTACCTGATGGAATGCATCCCAGAGACCTGAGAGAACTGGCTGATGTAGTTGCCAAGCTGCTCACCACGATATCTGAAAAGTCATGGCACTCAGGTGAAGTCCCCAGTCAATAACTAAAAAAGCGGGAATATTGCACCCATTTTTAAAAATGATAAAAAAGAAGATCTGGGGAACCTATCAGCCTCACCTCTACACCTGGGAAGATCCTCATAGAAGCTAAGGCACATGGAGGAAAGGGATGTGATCTGAGACAACCAGCATGGTGTTACCAAGGGCGTGTCCTGCCTGGCTAACCTAGTGGCCTTCCATGATGGCATGACTACATCAGTGGACAAAGGAAGACTTATGGAAGTCATCTATCTGGACTTCCGTAAATCCCTGGATATGGTCCACCATAACATCCTTCGCTTTAAATTGGAAAGATATGGATTTGATGGATAGGACTGTTTGGTGGATGAGGAATTGGCTGCATGGTTGCATCCATAGGGTAGCAGTCATTGGCTCAACATCCAGATGGAGATTGGTGACAAGTGGTATTCCTTCAAGGCCTGTGTTATACCAGTACTGTTCAATAAGTTCATGGATGACATAAGACAGTGGATTGAGTGCACCCTCAGAAAGTTTGCCAATGAGTGTCTGCCAAACTGAGTGGTGCAGTTGACATACCTGAAGTATAGGATGCCACCCACAAAGACCTGGACAAGCTCAAGATGTAGGTCCATGTGTACCTCATGAGGTACAACAAGGCCAAGTCTTGCACCTGGGTTGGGGCAACCCCTGGATCAATACAAGCTGGGGGATGAAGGAATTGAGAGCAGCCCTATAGAGAAGGATGTGGGGGGTACTGGTGGATGAAAAGAAGGACATGAGCCGGTAGTGTGCGCTCACAGCCCAGGAAGCCAGCCGTATCATGGGCTGCACCAGAAGTGTGACCAGCAGGTCAAGGGAGGCGATTCTCCCCCTCTACTCCACTCTGGTGAGACCCTGCCTGGAGTACTGCATTCAGCTCTGGAGTCCTCAGTACAGGAAAGATATGGACCTGTTTCAGCAGGTCCAGAGGAGGGCCACGAAGATGACAAGATGTATGGAGTAACTCTCCTGTGAGAAGAGGCTGAGAGAGTTGGGATTGGTCAGTCTGGAGAAGAGAAAGCTCTGTAGAGACCTTGTTGTGGCTTTTCAATACTTAAAGGGGGAGGCCTATGAGAAAGCTGGGAACAGACTTCTAAGTATGTCTTCTTAAGATAGGACAAGGGTTAATGGTTTTAAACTACAAGAGGGGAGATTCACACTAGATAAAAGGAAGACATTTTTTACAATCAGGGTGATAAAATACTGGATTGCCCAGAGAGGCGGTAGATGCGCCATCCCTGGAGACAGTCAAGTCAGGTTGACTTGCTCTGAGCAACCTCATCCAGATGAAGATGTCCCTGCTCATTGCAAGGAGGGGTTGGACTAGATGACCTCTGAAGGTCCCCTTCCATCTCAAACTATTCTATCATTCTATGGATATTCATTACCACCTAGTTAGCAACAGTGGTTGACTTGTTGCATAATTTACTGTTCCAATGAGCAATTTACAAAACAAGATCATTTATACAAGCTCAAATAATTTTAATAATCCTGATAACTTATCACAGTAAACTCCCTTTTTGTGGGGTGGGAGCATGGCAAGATGAACAGGAAAAGAAAAAAGAAATTACCAAGTGCAGTGGCAAGAATACTTAAGATTGGAAGGATCAGCCTTTACAGGGAAGGTATAGCTAGAAGGTTGTGTGTAAGACACACTTCATCCCCAAAACTCCGAAAATTAGTTTAAGGCAGTTCTTCAGAATTTCTTGAGAAAAGTTAATTGCTGAAAAGAAAGAGGTAAAGGATGTGTGTGTCTTTTTATAGGTCTAGTCGTTACCTGGTACTTTTTGGCTGGGATGGCAGCATGTAACACACGTTTTTACTTTATCCCAAGTTCAGTTAAAAATTTATTAGGATTCTCTGTTCTACAAACTATAGTGAGAAGAAACAGTAAACAGGTTTTTGGGAAATCTTTGATAAAACCCTAGAATGGTGATGCAATCACAACACAGGAATGCACAAAGGCTATAGTTTTAATCAAACGAGTACATTCAAAACCAGAGCTCCTGTATATGCACTCTATAATTTTTTGATTATCCATAGCCTATCGTTGCACACCACTAATGCACACAAAAGACATGCACTATCAAATCTGGAAACCAGTCTGATCAGAATTTTACACCCAACAAATGCCCAGGACCAGAAACAACACTTTAAAAAAAAAAAAAAAAAAATCAGAAGGTAGAAAATTATTCAAAGTTATAAAAAAATTCATTTACATTACTAGCAGCTCATGAATTATTATTCACGAATGATCACTTTGGAAGCAAAGAGAAGGGAAATAAACATGAAGATATGATTGTAAAGTCTAGTAGAGTATGCAAGGATAGAAACAATTGAACAGAACAACACTGTTCTTTGGTTCAGTAGGCATCACATCAACTCATCTTGAACTAATGACTAGATGGAACAGATGTTTTTGCAACCTATGATGTCAAGTATGAAAGAAAAACATTCCAAACCCAAGATCTTGAATTAAGCCATATAACAGGTATAAAACCATAAAAACCCCACAGAAGACTGGCTTTTAGAGTAGCTTTACACTAACGCAACAGGCCATCCACCTGAAAAAAAATGAAGATTTAATTTAGAAAACCAAGACTATCACGATGTAATGCAAAATTAAAATTGGCAAAGAATCCGAATGCTAGATCTTAAGGCTCAAATCTTCATCTCTTTCCCTCTCTCGTTCACAATTTTTTGAATGAGAAGTAATGCTATGTGTGTAGAAACCCACTGATTTGCACTAAAGACAAGCACTACCTCTCTTATCAAACAGCATATGGAAAAGTGCACTAAATAGGACAATCATCTAGCTGCAGAACTCTCTTACATTAGAAGTTAATGTACTGATGAACAACTCTGAATTTTCATTTCTTTCTGCAATAAATGTTATTTTACAAAGAGTATTTTTTATTGTTTCTAAAATATAAGTAGCATCTTAATTGCCAGTAATAAGCTATGTTAGTATATTCAACTGAATATGAATACTTTCCTGAATCCCTTTTGCAATGCCTACAGTAAAGTGCTACCATATAAAAACAATCCTTTAACATTTTTGTTTTAGATTTTCCTAAAGTGTGTTTCAAATATCATAGACAAAATGCTGGGAATTTAGATCACTTTTCACACAGGATCACCCTTTCAAGTGTGAGTCATCACACTTTCTATTACTAGCAAAAAGTATTCTACTCTAGATAATGCTCAGGTGAAAGTCATCTGTCCTTGCTTTAATAAGATAAATACAGAGCATGGTGTGTACACATTAAAAACAAAACCTCCAACAACCAACCACAGTTCATAAAACCTCAGGAAGATTTGAGAATAAGATATATGCTTCATTTTTTAACATATCACTGAACTTCTTGTAGACTGGAACATGTGTAAGTCAACAAAACCACCCTTACCTAGGGCCTCTGGGGCCTTCAAAACGTGCTGATCTGGGAGGATCTGGAAGCAATCCACCTGACCTCACAGGTTTATCCTGCATGGTAGGTGCGTGCGTTGAAGACACTGAAGAAGTGGCTTTTGGTTCCCCACATCCTTGCTCAGATGAAATAGAAACAGTTTGTTTACTAAGATGAGCTTGAGACTTTCCGTGGTCTGAAGAGCCAAAGGATGAACTTACTTGAGAATGATAAGGTGAATAGACAGTTGAACTAGCCATTTTTGATGCATAGGTACCCGGGGTGGGAAGCAGAGCTGGCCTTGGTGTCTCAGTGGATTGACTGCTTTGAGAACTGGATCCAGAAGGGACAGAGGAATTAGACAACTGAGAAACAGAAGAGAGAGGTGGGGGGACCAGTGGAGGCGTAGTTGAAGGTAAAGTTGGAGGCATAATAGGAATGCCACCTTGACTGGTTTGAGAATACGGAACAAATGGAGGTGGCAGCGAAACATTTGCAGGATACTGGTTCTTCAGATTTTGGAGTGAGCTCACTTTCTCCTGCAGATGGGACTGAGTGACCTTCATCTGTTCATCCCATGCCTTCCACTGTTTCTCATACTCTTGAAGCTGGTCTTTGTGAGGGTAGGTTTGAAGCTGATGCTGCCACTGTTGGTTCATTGATCGCTCCCAATCTTTATGAAGCTGCTGGAACTGTTTTTGCTGTGCCTCATAATGTCGCAGCTGCATGTCCACTGACATTGTCTGCAATAGAAAGAAAAGAATAGCTTCCAAATACCATCTTAGTTATTTTCAGAACCACATATTTCAGTATCACTTGCAATACCACAATTTCTGATTTGGGCTGAAGCCTGAAAAAGAACTAGACTGAAACAAAAGCACAGACCAGCTGCAATGTCTAATGTCACTGTGACTTTACACATTTTATGACTAGAGGACATTTATACATAGAAGACACTTTTTTTTTTTTTTTTTTTTTAAACAGGACAGCTGAAGAAAGTTATAATTAAAGGGCTCCATTTAATAAGCTCTATTATTACTGGATGCTAACAACGGCTAAAGCCCAAACCAATCTTCACACTTTCAATATATATGGTATGTGGCTGTTTCTCAAGGTTTCAGCTTCTGCTGTTAATCCCCTCAGAACTGCTTCCGCTGACAGCAATTATTTTTCTCTAAGCCTTTGCCAAATGTTTTTATTTGCACAATGAAGCTTTTTTCAGTGAGGTACTATCTTTCGTCATGTTTAGATACAGGTATCTATAGCTTGATGTTGTCTGAGATTTGTAAGTTCACACTTAAGAGTTTTTGTTTTTTTTGAAAAAAGCAGACAGCCTAAGCTACAAAGAAATTCTTAATGTACAAACCCCACTAACCCAGGAAAAGCTGACACAATTCTCTAATACAGTAACCAGCTTCTAGTTAAAAGCTTGAAGTTTGCAACACTGACATAATTATATAAATAATGCGAGATAGCGATATTCTTAATTACTTTAACTGCGTATTTTTGGCATCTAAGTTTACTTCATCATAAATATTTATTTTTGTACTGTACTGTGTTGTAAAAGAGAAGCACTTAATGAAATCATCTGTTTTCCTGTCTTTTCTTCTGAACCGTTTCTCCAGCAGCAAAACATTCAAAGCTAAGTAAATTCAATACTGTGTTCAGCTTTGCTCCTGTATCACCCAGGTATGTCTGAAAAACCTTATGACAAATGTAAAGTCTTGTATTTCTCATCCTACTGAAGCTTCACCACCATGTGCTAATTGCTTTTTTGTTCTGAAGTCAACTAACAGTAGAAAAAGGGGATATAGACTTCTACCCAAGCAGCAAAAGTAGCTAGACAAATGACCCAACCATGACAAATTGTTTCCCAGCAGACCATGAGTGCTAGGTCACCCAGGAAGTATACTAAACACCATCTCCTTAGTGTTTCACCTGTAAGTGTGGAGGCTGTTGCATGATCTGTTGATACTGCTGTACCATCTGCTGCAGCTGGGCATGCTTCTGCATTATTCTTTGATACTGAAATCCAACTCGCTGATGGGGTTGCTGCTGCCATTGAGCTGCTGCCGCTTGCAATTGCTGCAATCTCAAATCTTCCTCAGGGTCATCAGGAGGTTCAATATTGAGCTACGGAAAAAGACAAACGCTATAAAGGAAAGCTCCTTCTGTCAGAAGAAAAGCACACTTGGTCACTACCCAGTTTACGAGAACTTTCTCAATGTTCATTATTTTATCACTCTGGATTTCAGCTTTTCAGCCACCCACATCTTCTGGAAGGCTGATTTTTATTTCATTTATTCTTAATGTGAATACTCTAATCTGAAGGTTAGGTTGATGGCAATTACGGTATTCATTCATACAGAAGCTACCTACAGGGAAGAGATTAACGCAGATCTGTTATCTGTTGCTCACAACAAATACAATGAGACAACAGTGCTTTTTCATGATGAAGTAAAATAACTCTGAGTGCATTATTTTTGCCACTCGGTAGGAACCCACACACTGTAAGTTAAAGAGGAGCACATGCTGCAGGGTAATCTACTACCTTACAGTAATCTGTTCAAAACATCAATCATGACCTACATCCATTCTGTAGTAATTGTTACTAGGCATGCTGACAAAAATACTCTGTGCATAGTTCTTAGCTTTCAGATAAACTATAACACATAGAGAGGAGGAGAGCCAGAACTGACAAACTGCCAGAAAAGAATTAAGAAACAGTGTCTTAAAGATAGCATTCGTCAACTACTGAGTACTTGATTTTGCACTTAGGTATCACAAAGTGTTTCTCACAGACAAAGATGACAACACTGGGGAAGGTGTGAGTGAGTCAAGCTTGGACTCGCTTGCTGCATGTGTGGGTGACTATGTATGTCTACATACAAGGCGTGTATTCTTATTTTTCAATCGATGGAGCCTTAACAAATGTTCTTTTAAGATTGCTGTGCCATATTTAGTTATTGTTACACAGTATACATGAGAATTTGATGGTATTATTTTCCTGTTTCTTTATCCCATCTAGCACAACAAATGGAGTGGCACTACTTTACAAAGTCTACCTGAGTTTCAGTGGATGTAAGAGAAGACTCATCTTCTTTGGAAGATGGAGGCAGGGATTCATTAAGTGGAGGTTCAGACTGCTGAGTTGAAGCACTCATTTTCCCTTCTTCAGACTTTGCTCTCTGCTCAGATGCATCCTTCCCTACTGGACCTTTCATTTGCTGCTGTCCCTGAGCATGGGCCTTTGCCCTTTGCTGCAGGCTAAGCAAGTGCTGCTGGTACCAGTATTGCTGCTGTTCCTACAATAGACAGAAAATTTCTAAGATGGCTTTCATGGGAAAAAACATGAAAATTAATTCATGTTAGTCAATAGAATTATACTCTAGAAAAGTTTTAGAATATGCTTTGAAGGAAACTTCATCATCAACAGTATTGCAATGGATTGCAGAAGACTGACTCAGAATTCAGAAGCCACTATGTAAGGCATAGTATCCACAGCACAATTTATTTCCTACCTCAAAGTGCTTACAGCTAAAGAGAACAATAACGAAAAGCAGAAAGGTGGCCAATAATAAGCCAAATTACTGACATGCAGTAAGTACCATACTTACTATTTTTAGTGCTTTTTACTCCTAATAACAATAGCAGTTATATATTACCAATATATAACTCCTATAATAATAATTAGTAAATATTAATAATAATAGGTACTTATTATAAAACTAACAGATAAAATGAAGGGAAAATGTAGGACAAGTATGAGTAAGGAAGCAGTAAAGAGAAAAAGGAGGAAATGTACAAGAAAAGATGAAGAGAACCAAAAGAAAACACAGACATCAAGTAGCGTGACAATTACAGCTGAGAAATTGTGGTGGAGACATTTGAATAAAGGCCGTGGAAAGGAGAAAGAACAACCAGAACCAGCATATAGTAAGCATTATTTATTATCTGAATTCCCATTAATTCTGATTCATTCAGCAGCTGAAGAGGTAAACAGATACGGTTGCACCCAAAAAATTATCCATTTAAGAAGTGATTGAGCTTTTAGTTTTAAGTCTTTCAGGCTAGAATTAGAGTACTCTGGGCAGACGTCAGTAGCTTCAAAGCAATGTAAGCAGCCAACAACAGAAAGAACAAAAGACTGAAGTATCTCAACATAAATAAAAGTAGACTAAAGGTAAGTATTTCAACACTTAACTTGTGGTGTACCTTAGAGAACTGAATAGGAACCAGCAGTTCAGTATCTCTTCCAATACAAGAAATATCAGCCATCAAATTGGACTAGCAGGACAGATTTAAAACACATGGAAAGCAGCTCTTCACCTGACATGGCCTTGTGCTACCAGAGTTCTTGCCAGAGACTACTGCAGGGGCTAAAATTTTGTGGATCCAAGACACACCTCCATAAGCTCATAGAAGAAAAACCTACAGATTTTAAAAACAAAGACACCAGTTGCAG
Organism: Nestor notabilis; assembly: GCF_000696875.1. Taxonomy (NCBI): domain Eukaryota; kingdom Metazoa; phylum Chordata; class Aves; order Psittaciformes; family Psittacidae; genus Nestor; species Nestor notabilis. Next base: position 5,156 of record NW_009935329.1, on the reverse strand, counting down.
CTAAGGCAGCTCCTATATTTTAGGAAAGTATCACTATACACTTGATTTTTATGTTGTTCTCTTAGCATCTGCTTTTAGTCACTGTCAAAGACAGAATGACAAAATACTGTACTTTTGGTCTGACCTAGTACAACCATTTTTGTGCTCTCATGTCAACTCCACCACCTCTGAGAACCTGTGACTGCTCTAGATCTTTCGTATCCTCGGTTCTTCCCTTCCATCCAAGAAAAGCCACATCAGAAACAGAAAAGAATCCAAAATATGCAGGTATTTTAAAACAGAAGTGTGACAACACCACAGTGGTAGGTGCTGTCTGATGAGATTTCTCAAAACTGAACCATTCTGCCTACCTTAAAACAGGTTTAAAAGACGTGCAAGTTTCCTCCAAAAGCCTATCTCACTTTGGTGGTGCATCATCCCACTCCCTCCCGCCCCATCCTCTGGGCTGCTCCACAGTCTCAGGAATTCCCATCAGGCCTTGGCCTCTGTGTAATGAGTTGAGTGGTGAAGTGTCTCTTGACTATATCAGAAACTCCCACATGGCTAAGAAGGGAGGCAGTGATCATACCAGGGACTCCTATTCCCTGGCTAAGGTGGGAAGCAAGATCAGGGATAATGAGTCGTCCTCTGACAGCTTTACAACACTCCTTCCGTGATCGCAGCCTGAGCAGAATGGTATCACTGCTACTGGATTTTTGCTTCTAGTAACTGCCGACTCGGATTGCGGCCAGGATGGAAATTCACTAATGACTAAAGCCAATCATCTTGTGACCCTACAAATAGTGGTCCTAAGTGAGGCCCTGTGAGCAATCCTGCTGACTGCGATGTCCCTCAGAGGTTGCAGACTCTTGAGTCTGCAATAATCAGAGGTCAAAAGGCCCCCACTCCTTGAGACTTGACATTCACTCACTGAGAAATGCTGATACATTAGACATGAACATTTCACTGACTCGAGGGGGATTTTTAACAGGTATACCTTTATATGTCTTTACATATGCATGTGCATACATGTGTGTATAGATTGTTATACGAATTGTAGTAAATTCCATTGACTCACTTTATAAGAACCACCTTAAAATTGCAAACTGCTGGTAAATGACACTTGTAACCCTTTAGATGTATACTGCTGACCTAGTCTGAGACTAAGACTAGATCCAGCTACATCTAAGCTCCATCAGTTTATAAAGGAAGGGGGTCTATTCTGAACCTCATGACTTGATGGGAGGGTCTCCCTTACCCTTTTCAACTTTGATCTCTACAGAAATCATTCTAGCTTGGTTCTACTTCAAGTTTCCTTTATACATTCCATTAGACACAAACCATTGACCAAGCCTGAGACTAAGACTAGACAAAGCCACACGTAGGCTCCATCAGGAGTTCTGGAAGCAAGGGGGTCTATTCCGAACCTCATGACAGAATGGAAGGTCTCCCTTACACTCTCTGCCTTCAGTCTCTATCAGTCATCCTTAGCTTGATTTTACCTCATCTTTCCTTTGTATGCTTCATCCATGTAATAAACAATAGAGTGAACCTTGCCATTGAATTCTGTTAAGTTGTGCCTTTATATATCATATTAAAAATACTCTTGCTAGTACCTGTGATGGTCATTCGTTGAATGACCCTAAACCACCCATTTTGCGACACATACTCAAATCAGTAGCAATCTATCAGACACAATTAAACATGGAGCTGTATTTAAAAAAAAAACAAAAACTCAACCTTCTGTAAAACTGTAACTTGGAGATGAGGTCAATGAAAAGAGAAACTACGCTTCTTGGACTTTATGTTGATCATGTAATAACTCTGCCAAGAATCTTAAACAAGAATCTGACTCAGAAGAGATGTAGTAGCTTTGGGTGGAAGATGCGCACTCATGCTCCAGCATGGACTGTCTCAAAAACCTTCAACAACATGCTGTAGTAAGTGTAACTTCCAACACCAGGGAGGAGCATACATCCCCAGCTATACAAAAGCTTATTTCACTATTCCTCTCAGAAGGCATTATAAGGTGATTTACCATGACAGTGCTGGATGCTATGCTTTGCGAGTCCCTGTTCTACTGCCACAAATTGCCGTCTCCACGGATCTATGTTTTTAACTCCTCATTCTACCAATTGGACAAAGGGCTAAAACTCATAATATGGCCAGGAGTTCACACAAAGAGTTATGGTAATATCCTGTCACCCATTTTTTTTCTTTTTGCAGCAGAAGTCAGTGACACAGGTATTTGCAGGTTCTATCTGAAAAGCATGAGAAAGTGGAAAGGTAGATTTCTGAGCATAGTCAAAGCACAATAGAAGCGTTATTGTAGAAAATTCCTGATGGCAAAAAGTTCAGTTATTTGAGTGTTCGTCTCCTGATGATGACTGTCATTCTTCAAGTTCAGTTACAATCCTTAAGCCCAAGGAACACACCAGCATCAACATACGCCTTTTTTCTACCTTTGGCTGACCAAAAGACTACGCCTGTTGCATTGTATAGGGAACACTGAAACCAGCACCATAAGCTCCTGGCCACAGGACATACCATCAAAAATGTTAGTGCCCAGCTGATGCCACAAGACTACTCCAAAATGAATTTAGGTAACCCTACACCATAACATAATCCCTATTTTAAGAGACAACTTGGTTCTTTTTTGCTAAAGATAGCAAAAGAATTCTTTAGGATCCTATATAAAACAAAGGCGGATTTTAAAGAGTAAAGAAGTTGCTAAAAGGTGAAATGATAAAGCTAAGGTAGCTTTAACAGATGTAGATAAGTGCATATTTATGTGTACAGATCCACTCATGCATACTTGTTTACTACTGTCAATACACAGGAGCATACGGTACCCAAATATCAGATGGAGGATAATTGAAATACTACAGGTACTTTAACAGGACTTGACAAAAGATGCATCTGATTGTATAAAACCACAAGAATCTGGCAGTTTAATCCAACTGTACAGCCATGTATGAAGCTACTACACTATATCTGTAATATTACCAACGCAAAGAGCAGTATCTTATTTTTAGACAGGAAAGGGAAATAATAAAACACGAACTCAAGACAAATTGCATAATATTTTCTGTTAAGAAAAAAACACTGATCTATTTGGCTGCAACCACTGTTACTGTGGGCTGAGAAGAGAAAGAATTGTTTCCAATTACCAGTTTAAACAAAGGCGTAATAGGATCTTACAAATTACAAATTACAGTATTTCTCTACTTGGCTTTTTAAGATCATTAGCAAGAAAGCATCACTATGCTTTGCTTTTCCTGTTCCTATTGTGTAAGAACTTGTTGCTCCAAATCCTGTCCCACTTTACAGCCTAAAATAGCCAAAATGATATCAATTATAACAAATTTATGACCAGCATTGTACCAGATTCCTTTTGAATTAATGCTGAATTGTGCATAAGAGTAAACAAACTACTCAAGACAGAAGCGGTTTGTATAAACACTCATAAACCAGACCATGGAAACTTCAGCAATAGTTTGCTTCTTTATGTGTGTACCACAATACTGCATTACTTGTGAGTCTTATAGAAAGAGAGAGAGTGGCTGAGGAACAATTCAATGACATGAATGAAACTTCAGGCTATATAAGGAGGGAGGACTTACAGTTCACTATTCAATCTTGAGTTCAGTAATTAAAGAAGTCAGCCAGCAGCCTTAGTACTTAGAACATCACCTTCTACAGCTGATTTTTTAAGGTTTTGGCATTAAGAAATGTAACAAGTCCCACCCCTATCACTGTAAAAGATCAACTAGTACTGTCCAAAACCTTTGTAAGATTAAGTTTATGAACTGAAAGCACCACTTTGCTAGGCAGTGATCAGTTACATGGTGTGAACTTAAAAATAATATATTCCCAAATCTATTCAGGTATTGGCATGAAGCTTTAATGGATACAATTCAAAAGGTGTCCCAATAATTAACAAGTTTAAAGCGTCAGTGACTTCAACAGGACACAACGGGATTTTTGCAAACTTAGTTTCAGATCAGAATCCCAAGATCAATTTGCCAAAAATAGATGTCTTTAACTAAAGTAAATTTAAAGCATGCACTTCAGCTTTGTTCTTGCAGCTGGATGTCTACAAACTGATCCTAAAACCATGTAAGACTCAACGAATCTGAGCGACCTGTACACATAGCTGAGGGTCTCTCTTTGTGCATGCTTAACCTTAAGCAACGGGATTGCCTCTAACTTAATGCATATGAACGGTCACATCATGCTCACTGGAACTGCTTGCATTTAGGAAGTATGGGAACGTTTTGCAGGCATTCTGGCTCTAGTGTACACGTAAAAAGCCCACAGCATTAGCAACGAGAATATTCTTCACCTCGAAAGCATTTCAGAGCATCTCCCTCCAGTGTCCCATACAATTTTATACTGGAAGATCAGGCATGTGTAGCACAAAACGTATAAGTAAGTGTAAGTAAAGGGCAACCACGTACTATGCTAGAAAAACTTCTGCAGCTTTAACTAAGTGTGGCAAGATTAAAATAGTCACAATTCTGCACCGATCAGAGAGACAACTGAAAGACAACCCCATGAGAAAACTAAATGAAGAAATCACTGAAGGCAAGAGACACTGATCCTGCAATGTCCCATACGCAAACAGGGCCAAATGAAGTCAACAGAAGTTTGGTGCAGTTACCTACAAGCTGTGCTTTGGAAAACAATTCTCCAGGGACCAATAAGCCACCAAGAAAACTCAATTCAGCCAGGAGTCAGACTCTTCCCTAAACGACTCATTTGCTCTTGAAAAATTACGGTTTGTTACATCCCAACAACCACCACTGGATAAAGAAGCATTTACGGAGCACCTGCCATTCCCAGACTTCCAAGGGTTGCGTCCAAGCCCTTCAAGTATTATGCACATACGGCGCGCTATTAACTGCCCTTACTCGGAGACCTTTGCAGCACCGTGTACCCACCAGCGGTTAATCGCACCGCTGCCCTGGCGACTCCTTGCTGCCAGCCGGGGCCGCAGGGGCGAGCGCGGCGGCAGTGATGCCTTACCTGGGGAGTCATGGTGGAGGGGTCCGGCTGCTCGGTGCCACCGGTCTCCTTGGCGGCGGTCGGCGCTGCCTCCGGCTGGGCGGGAGCAGATAGAGGCAGGGACGTCTGGGGTGGGGGGAAATGGGCCGGCGGTGGCTTGGCCGGGGGAG
>NW_009935328.1:0-553 GCF_000696875.1 Nestor notabilis | reverse complement strand
AAATAGCTGGTAAAAATTAGTAGAAAAACCCAAACATGAACAACAACCAAACCCAAAACCCCACTCGCAAAACTGCAGGAAGTGGGGAGTAGCGATTACGTATTTGTCTCGTTACAAAATAAACATCTGCAGCAGCAATTGGAAAACAGCAACATACACAAAAATACCCAAGTAGAATTAAGGCGCAATAGGAAACTACGATACGTAGACATGAAGACCGGGCTCTTTTTTGTCTCTGAATTGCAAACTGCGCTTCCACGCTGCAAAACTACCGAAAGAAAACAAAAAAACAAACCAAACACAAAAAAACCCAAAGCAACGCCCCTCCTGAAAAAACAAAACAAACCCAAAGCCCAGAAATAGGGAACATCCCAAACGCACACGCGCCACTCTACTGTCATGAAACGCAAGCGAGCTCGGCAAAGCCGGGAAACTCGCAGTTAATGATCACCTTAACTGGCAGCAACGGGGTCCGACTCTGTCAGCTCCGGGACCGGGGACTGTCTCCGCTCACGGGTCTCCGAGTCCGTCGCCCAGGGGCGTCTGCCCGCTG